>NC_089515.1:49781036-49898536 GCF_036850995.1 Saccopteryx leptura | reverse complement strand
GCTTCTCTGAACACTGGACAACTGCTGATCTCCTTGCTATGTTTTTCCCATTTCTCATTCACTTGCTACTTATGACTAATTGATTTTTGCTAGGCTGTGACTCCGACTCAGTTACTTCTATATGAAATGCTATCAGTGACTCCTGACCGCTTGCTGGGTCACACCCACGTGGCACGACCTGGCGCGGCATGCCTGCGCACTGTTATCCAAGTCAGTGCTCAGTGAGGTTGTCCTGTTGCCTCCTGTCTCTTCTCTCCCAACATTCTCCAGTCTAGCTGAACTGGATTATTATTGTGCTCCACCTGCAGTCTATTCTTCTTCTTCTTCTTTCTTCCTCTTCCTCTTCCTCTTCCTCTTCTTCTTCTCCTTCTTATTCTTCCTCCTCCTCCTCCTCCTCCTCCTCCTCTTCTTCTTCTTCTTCTTCTTCTTTTCTTCTCCTTCTCCTTCTCCTCCTCCTTCTCCTCCTCCTCCTCCTCCTCCTCCTTCTCCTCCTCCTTCTTCTCCTCCTCCTTCTCCTTCTTCTTCTTCTTCTTTTCCAAGTGAGAAGAGGGGGAGACAGAGAGACAGGCTCCTGTGTGCACTCCGACAGGGATCCACCCGGAAACCCCACCTGGGGCCAATGCTCTGCCCATCTGGGGCCATGCCTGCAACGGAGCTATTTTTAGTGCCCGAGGCACAGGCTTCATGGAGCCATCCTTAGCTCCCAGGGCTGATGTGCTTGAACTGATCTAGCCACTGGCTGCGGGAGGGGAAAAAGAAGTAGGAGAAGGGGGGGAAGAGAAGCAGATGGTCGCTTCTCCTGTGTGCCCTGCCTGGAATCAAACCTGGGACTTCCACACACCAGGCCAACACTCTACCACTGAGCCAACTGTCCAGGGCTGTGCTGTAATTTTACTATTGATATATACTAAGGCAGGCCACTCACTGCTCAAAAACCTTCAGTGGTCCTCATATCCCTAAGATATAGAAGATTATAGACCCAATGATTATAGACTCTGTAATCTTCATACAACATCGGGGCGGTTAGTTAACTCTTTTGCGGACTAGCACGGAATTCCTGGTGGTTGAAAACCACTGATATCGACCCCGTGATTGACCTGCTTCTCCTTCTTACAGTCTAGCCCCAGGGTATCTTCCCATTATGTTTCTAGATGAAAGCATCCAGGCTTGCAGTGCCGGCTATACCATTTAGTTCAACGCAGGAAGCAGGGGGAGTCATCTACAGCTCTTGCTATGGGGAGTCGCTGAGTCAGAGTCATAGCATGGAAAAATTAATTGGGCATGAAGGGGATTCCTGACCCTTCTTAAAGCACATCCACACCTTTTCTCCCTGGATTGCTCTGTTGTACTTTTCTGGAATGCTAAATCCCACTCACCCTTCAAAGTCCCGTGAAGTACACGGAGCATTTCCAGTTTATTTCACCTCACAGGGACACGTCATTCCCTTTACAGGCGGTCTTTGTCACAGATTGTCTGAGCCATCCACGAGACGTTCAGTTTGCTATTGCGGCCGCTATACATCATTGTCATACATTATCACGTAATGGGTTTTTAATGCGTGTTATTTGTCTCTGTGATTAGATTATACATTTCTTGAAATCTAAAATCATATTGTACACGTCTTTGGAGCCAACTAACAACTTTACATAACAATGTATTTGCTGCAGAGACGTTATTGATATTTGGCAAATATTGATAATGCATAATGAAGTTTGGGAAAGATGGTTGCTCAGGTATCTCTGGCTCCCTCTAGTGCTGGCCAAAATATAACACGTCGATACACGGTCTTATTTTATCCTGTTATAATTCTACATTCTATCAGATATGACTCAGAGAACACATTCAGCTACCAGAAAGAAATAATAAATATCATAGCCTAAGTGCTATGATAGACATTATACAAATTATCTCATCTATCTTGCCCCCCCCAAATCAGGGGAGATAGTTATTATTGTTCTCAGTTTACAGAGGAGGAGACAGGAGGCACAGTGAATACTGAGTGACTTGCCTACGGTTAAATGGTGGGGTCTCCTCTCATTTAATTTAATTTTTCCAGCTTTATTTGAGATATAATTGACATGTAACATTGTGTGAGTTTCAGGTGTAGAGATGATCTATGTGTATTATTATAAAATGATTACCACAATAAGGCTTAGTTAACACATCTATCGCCTCCCATAGTTACAAAATGTGTGTGTGTGTGTGTGTGTGTGCGTGCGCGCATGTGCGTGTGTGTTGAGACTTTTTAATATCTACTCTCTTAGCAACATTCTCTTCTTTTTAGGTGAGAGGAGGGGAGATAGACACCACATGCACCCTGACCAGGATCGACCTTGCAACCCCATCTGGGGCCGATGATTGAGTATCAAGCTTTTTCTAGTGCCTGAAGCTGATATGCTTAGATCCATAGCTATCCTCAGCGCCCTGAGGCCATGTCTGAACCAATTGAGACACTGGCTTTGAGAGAGGAAGAGGGAGAGAAGGGGGGAGAAGGAAGGGGAGAGAAGCAGATGATCGCTTCTCATGTGTGCCCTGATTGGGGATCAAACTTGGGATGTCCGCATGCCAGGCTGATGCTCTATCCACTGAGCCAACCGACGACGGCACCTATTTCAGCATTTTATATGACAATCAAGAATGTGTGGTTCTGACACATACAAGCGCACAGTAGGCAGTACTTAGTTTCGTATAAAAAGAATTGAGCAACTGCATATGTCAATGAAAACATGGCAGGGAAAAGGACTGTTCAAATGGCCAATGTACTCTCAAATTCCCAAGGGATCACTGTTTTAGAATAGGACTTACTCGGTGTTGCTTTGCGTATAAAGAGCGTTCATTTAAACACTAGTTATTTATTATCATTTAAAAATAGTCTTTTAAATGTCCAACTTTTCAATTAATGACATATTCATTACACGGGTTTGGTTCTAACGGATAATGTTTTAATACAGGAATATTAAGTCTGAAATGCATGATTGTTATTTGCAATTAAGCGATTTGCATAAATAACTCATGCACTTTCTCATCGGTTAGTACCACCATTTATACTGAATTAAGGTTGAAACAGTGTCATTTTAAGTGGGCAAAGCGTATATAATGTCAACATCTCAGCACTGCTCTCCTGTTCTGTAGAGAGGGAATCATATCAATAAACAACAGACCAAAAAAAAAATAAAATAAAACTTACAAAATATATACGTAACTAAAAACAAAAACAACATCCACATTCTGTGGCCTCCTCACAGGGAGGTAAAAGATGCAGAGGGCTTTGGGTGGAAAATGGTAAATTTTCCATATAAATACATGTTGAATTTCAACGTTGCCTCTAGCTAGACTTGCCCCGATATTTTGGGAAGAAACAGAAATGAAAAGTCAGTTGCTCTTTCGCTCCCTTTCTCGTGGCCCCGCCCTGAGCATACATTACTATTAACAAGAGCAGCTGGTTCCCATTAACATGGAGAGAAGAGATCTATCTGAGGAATTATGATTTCAGTTGAATTGGAGGCCAGGAGAATTAGCCGGCCCCTCTGCGTCACATGCATTTGTAGTCAGACTAATCACCAGCAGGGAACAGATGTGAAGGTCTCTCGCGTTGAACTGCAGGGCAAGTGAGTCATACGTGCATGTAAGATTGGGGGTGGGGGGGGGGGGAGCAGGCCTTTGGAAATAAGCTGTCATGTCATTCACAGCAGGCCTTCCATCTACTACAAGATCAAGTCTGACAACTTCTCTGTGGTCTTGTAAAAACCACCTTTACGTATGACCCAGGTGCTTGGAAATGCCGTTTTAAAAATAAGCGATTCTCATCTTTACAAAACGTGGAATTTGAAGGTCTTGAACAAGGCGTGGCGGGGGTTGGGGAGAGACGTGGAATGCGCTGTAATAGCCAAAAGTTATAAAGTGAGTAGGAAACAGAGCTGCTTAGTGCCCAGAGAGCCCTGAAGCCTAAGCAGACAGACCTAGAGCTGCGGCCCGTCTCTGCCAACCCCTCGCTGTGTGGCCCTGGGAAAATCACTCAGCCTTCCTGAGCCTCCTTCTCCTCGCGTGTAAATTAATGATATTTATTTTGCAGTGCTGTGGGGAGGATTCCACTACGTCAGACCTCCTCTCTGAGATAACTTGAAGGATGCCCAGAGCCAAAGTCTTGATACATGTTTATTTCCTTTTTTGGTGTCTTTCACCTTGCAGTGGAAAAGCCCCTCATTTATCGCCTGCTGAAACTATCTGCGCATAGCCATGTTCTCAGATAACGGCGGAGCCTGAATACCTTTGCTGAAGTAAGATAAACAGATCATACATTTCAGTTCTGCCTCGACCAAAAAAAAAAAAAAAAAAAAATGGTGTATTCGTCTACAGTTTGGCCCCTGAGCCAGACAGGAGTCAAACACATTGACCTTGACATTCTCTATGAAGATGTGGAGTGACCGTTGTTGCTCAAGATGGAAGACCAAGGTTGAGGGACAGACCTGATTTTTTATCGCCCTGTATTAGGAAGTATTCTCTTTGTGTGAAAAAAAAAAAAAAAAGAATTGATTATAGAAAAGGTCCACGAGTTTCCACATTTTAATAAAATACATAACCTAAGGAAGGAAAAAAAAAACCAAAACCGTTCTTGAGAAAATGCACCTCTTGTATGAGCAGCTTGGTTATGAAGCTGAAGTCTTAGACACAAAGCCCCCAGTGTCCTTTGAGCAATGAGTCTAAGGTAGAGGTCACGAGGAGGAGAAGGCTATGCCTCCAAATGCCCATTCGAGATTCCCACGGGGAAACTGTGACGGTCTCCTAACCACACGCTGTTGAAACCGGGGGCTCACAAGAGGCGGAGTGATGAAACGAGGCTTATTTCACACTCTTGCTTCATTAGCTTTCAGGTTTGGCAGTGAAGGGTTATATAGTATGTGATCGGCTGGGCGAGGAGAGCAGGGAGAGAGGCCTCACGGTCTGGCGGGAGAGACTTCCCATTCGAGCAAACGGAAAGAGCGGGGTGGGGACATAATCAACTATGACAGGTCCGCGCCGCGCAAGAACTGTTCCAGTCGTGAGAGGGTCCCTTGCAGGAGGAGGGCCACTGACAAGGGTTATCTATTGACGCTGCCTCGGTAGTCCAGGGACAGGAAGCGGGGCTCGGGCTGAGCTGTTGCAGGAGGAGGAACGGGACTTACCCTTGACCGAACGCCAACTATCTGCCAAGCTCTACCCGCGGTCCCACTTAGCCCTTTCCGTTCCGCTCCACCCTCAGCAACAATTCAGTACTTTTGAAGCCTTCTATCCCCTTTTCTTTTTTTTTTTAAATTTTTTTTAAATTTTTTTCACTTTTGTATTTTTCTGAAGCTGGAAACGGGGAGAGACAGTCAGACAGACTCCCGCATGTGCCCGACCGGGATCCACCCGGCACGCCCACCAGGGGGCGATGTTCTGCCCCTCTGGGGCGTCGCTCTGTTGCAACCAGAGCCATTGTAGCGCCTGAGGCAGAGGCCACAGAGCCATCCCCAGCGCCCGGGCCATCTTTGCTCCAATGGAGCCTCGGCTGCGGGAGGGGAAGAGAGAGACAGAGAGGAAGGTGGGGGGGTGTGGAGAAGCAAATGGGCGCTTCTCCTATGTGCCCTGGCCGGGAATCGAACCCGGGTCCCCCGCTCGCCAGGCCGACGCTCTACCACTGAGCCAACTGGCCAGGGCCTCTATCCCCTTTTCTGTAGCTGAAGTAGCCGAGGCCTGATGCTGCTATGTAATGTGTTTGAGGGACCATGGCTGGTGAGTGATGGAGATGAGATTTTAACCCCAAACCTGGCTGAGTGTCAGCGCACCCCTCCCCCGCCCCCTCCCCGCCCCCCCTCTGCAGGGAGCTGTGCCCGGAAGGGAAGAGAGAACAGATTGATCTGAAATCAGAGATGGCTTTTCTTATCTCGAGTTTCCAAGGGGTGCTCTGTGGAACACTTGTCTTAGGGTTTATTTCCTCCAGAAGTAATTTGTCGGTTGCTGTGATGAAATAAAGGTGTGTAATTTATATTATTCTATAGTGCCTTTTTCAGAGATTCAAAGGCAGGTTGGCTTGCTTCCATCTCTGATGGTCTCTATACTAAAAGAAAGAAAATTATTTCACTCAGTTTCCCTCAGAGCTTCAAAATTTTCTTTTGACAAAATTGTGAGTCTCTGACAGAATTGGTGCTCTACCCAATGTATATATTTTAAATGCTGTTCCGAAGACCTGCAGGACATTTTCTGATCTTTCTCCTGTGGGATGGTTTCAACTGTCAATGGGTTTTAACCTACTCATGACTGAGAGCTCACATTGAATAGGAGACAAACTCTATTCATGGAAAATATGAGTGCACCTGCAGCCCACAGATAGAGAACACGCTTTGTTGTGGGCTCCGATAGACAGTGTTCAAATTCTACCACTGCCTCTCTCTAGAGAGGGAATGTAGGACAGTATATCTATTCCCCCGTCTGAGCCCTGGTTTCCTTGTTGATATGATAAGAATAATAAGACCTACTTAACAGGATAGTTGTAACAATTTGATGAAATAATAATTTGTATGAAATGCTCTGTAAACCACAAAGAGCTATTAGTGTCATTATTTTAACCTTGCTGTTTCTTTAAATAATATTATTTTTTCTTTGTGTGTCTTTTTCTTTTCTTTTCTCTTCTTTTCTTTTTCAGTGAGAGAAGGGGAGGCACAGACAGACTCCTACATGTGCTGCCCCTTCTGGGATCCAACCGGCAACCCCACTAAGGGGTGATGCTCTGCCCATCTGGGGCATGGCTTTGTGGCTCAACAACCAACTTCTTCCTAGTGCCTGAGGCAGAGGCCATGGAGCCATCCTCAGTGCCCAGGGCCAACTCACTCCAGTCGAGCCATGCTGCTGGACGTAAAGGGAGAGCAGGAAAAAGAGGGAGAGAGAGGGAGAGAGAGAGAGAAAGAAGAGGGGGAGGGGTGGAGAAGCTGATGGGCACCTCTCCTGTGTGCCCTGACTGGGAATCGAACCTGGGACATCTACATGCCTGGCCGATGTTCCACCACTGAGCCAACTGGCCAAGGCCTCACATGTCTTTTCTTTGACTGGTTTAGAGAGGAAGTGAAGTCAGTCCCAAGCCTCCATGGAATTCTACCGTTGGGCCAGAAGGACAGGAGGACACTGCCTCGATTTGGTATTATTTACCTAAAATCAAGTCTTATCATCAGGCCTAACTGGACTCTGGGAATTCTCACTAAAACTCAGCATAAGATTCTCATTATTACTATTGTTATTTAGTTTTGTTTAGAAAATTCTGGGCAACACGTAGGCTGAATTACATGAAATCTTTTTTGTAGGTCAAAATGGGCACTATCTGTGATTTCTTTATTGTTCTATCTACAATACGTTTGAATATCCTTCAATGGACGAATCGAAGGGCCCTCAAGATACACACTTCTAGAAAAAGCAGGTCATTAGGAAAAATACAATTTGTCAAACTGAAAGCTTAACACAACTTTTTCTTCGTGATATTTTGATGACGTATTAAAGACTGTGTAGTGAACTAGACCTTAATGGGGAGGGGTTGGAGGACTTCCTCACGAAAAGGAGAATGAGCTCAGGTCTCAGCTCACATAGCAGGTTGACAAGGACATGGAGATTTCTATTCACTGCCCGGTCTCATTGTCTAAAACTGTTAATGAAGTTGTTAAGTGGACAGACAATGACAACATCAGCATGTGGACATTGTCGATCTTTACACCGGGAAGGTCAAAGCTCCTGAGGTGTGTGACACTGTCCACACCAAACCACGTCACTGTCTAGCTCAGTCACTACCTCTTCCGCGACGCCACACTTGATCTCCAAGTTAAGGTGAAACTCTTTGCTTCTGTTGTCTTTGTACCTGGATTTGTAATGATTACAACACAGGCAAGTATTTATAAAGCTGTTCCGCCTGACTGGTGATGGCGCAGCGGACAGAGCATTGACCTGGGATCACAGCAGAGGTCACAGCTTGAGCACAGGTCACTGGCTTGAGCAAGGGGTCACTGGCTCAGCTGGAGCCTCCTATCAACCTACATATGAGAAAGCAATCAATGAACAACAAATGAATGCTTCTCATCTCTCCCCCTTCCAGTCTCTCTTTTTCTCTCAAAATAAAGAAGTAAGTAAATAAATAGTTGTCCCACATGTAGACGAAGATGTCTGGGATGGAGATGAGACTTTGAGGGGGCCATCTCAGTTGCAGAGGCATTTGTAAGGCTGTCAGTAGAGGGCCATTGGATTGGACGTGTGCACCTCCAGACGCTTTCGCAGGGTCTCGTTGATGATGGACACAGTGGGGTGGGGGTGGGGGCGCCAGCCCAGGACCTCTGCCATTGGAGCCAGAGCCCCCGGGGCCCGCCCAGGGCAAGTCAGCCATCCAGGCCTCAGGGATCTGTCCCTCTGATACGAAAGAATCACCAAAGGCAGATGTTCATGAGGACCTATGTTTGTGTTTGGTGCGGAAAATTCTGGAAACTGTCATGCAGAATCAGCCCAGATGTCCAGCTCATGACAGGCCTGCCAGTTCTGTCCACTGGTCTCCTTGATTCCTCCCTTTTCAGGTTTTGAAAAGTCAGAGGGAGTCTAGAGATCCCGAAAGAATTCCCAGTGCAAAGCAATGTGTGTGCCAGAAATCTCTCTTCTCTCTTCAAGTTAGGTCAAACCTTTGGTTTCCCCTTAGGTTGTAGGTAGAAAGTGGGCTGGGTCACTGGAGACACGAAGCCTCAGTTGGCCTGGGGGATAAATGGTAGTTTGGGGGGTCTAGTGAAGAGGAGGGTGGATAAGGGTATGGGGAGAAGAAGTTGATCAAAGTGGACCCCTTCACATTCAGGGTTCGTTCTGACCAGAGACAACAAATTCAGATACGTCACACCTCAACACTCAGGACCTAGCTTGGATTATTGTTTCTAAGACTACTTTTTTTTTTTTTTTTTTTTTTTGAGAGAGAGAGAGGATCAGACAGAGACAGACAGAGAGGAAGGGAGATGAGAAGCATCAATTCTTGGTTGCAGCACCTTAGTTGTTCATTGATTGCTTTCTCATATGTGCCTTGACTGGGGGGCTCCAGCAGAGCCAATGACTTTGGGCTCAAGCCAGTTACCTTTGGGCTCAAGCCAGTGACCATGGGGTGACGTCTATGATCCCACGCTGAATTTGGCGATATTAGGGTTTTGAACCTGGGTCCTCAGCATCCCAGGCCAACGCTCTATCCACTGCCCTGCCGCCTGGTCAGGCGTATCTTCCATCGTTATCCTAGTTCACTTCTTTTCATTCTTTCATTCCCTAAAATTAGTGAATGTGTGTGTGTGTGTGTGTGTGTGTGTGTGTGTGTGTGTGTATTTAAAGATTTTATTTATTGATTTTAGAGAGGAGAGAGAGAGAAGGGGGGAGGAGCAGGAAGCATCAACTCGGAGTTGTTGCTTCCTATATGTGCCTTGACCAGGCAAGCCCGGGGCTTTGAACCAGTGACCTCAGCATTCCCGATCGGTGCTTTATCCACTGCGCCACCACAGGCCAGGCATGAATGTATATATTTTAAAGCAGGGAGTGAAGACTTGCTATGTCAAATATTTTCTTGTAAAAAATAAATCACCAGGACATAATCCCTTCAAATGCCACCTTTCAGCCGAGCTGCACTGGCGAGAAGCAGGCTGCCCAACCCAGTATCTAGAGAGAAAAGTCAGTGAGACAGGACGTGTCTGAGTCCAATTTCCCAGAAGCAGAGGATCCTGGGAACCGAGACAGCCCCCATGAAAGACAAGTTCTCACTCGAATACAAAGGGCGGAAAAAAAGGCATTTCATGCAGATGGAACGGGGGAAAACTCCCATTTTTCTCCAGCATTCTGCTCCCTGGGAGAATCGGAGTGCACTCAGAACCGTGACAACAATAGCCCCAGCTGCAAGGGGCAGAAGGCAATTTATTAGGGAGATGACATTTTTAATGAGAAACACTCGCTGAAAGAGAACAAAAGGGCTTGTTTGGTCAGAGAGATGCTCTTGCAAGCTCCTCTGAAGTGCATGGAAAAGTAATTTCACTCACGCGTCAGACCTCGAGCAAGGGGATTTCCTCCACACAGGTGCCGAACAAATGGGTCAAATGTCCTGAGAGTTAAAGAAAGAAAGAAAGAAAGAAAGAGAGAGAGGGAGAGAGAGAGAGAGAGAGAGAGAGAGAGAGAGAGAAAGAAAGAAAGAAAGAAAGAAAGAAAGAAAGAAAGAAAGAAAGAAAGAAAGAAAGAAAGAAAGAAAGAAAGAAAGAAAAAGTCACTCACGGGAATTTTATGAGTTTGTGGCCAAGAAAATCATTAGAAAATAATGAGCTTAAGGGGGGAAAAAAAAAGAAGGCTGAGAGTGACAATTGCTGGATATACACAACTGTTCCTGACCATCTAAAATCAAACACAGGGGTCAGTTTCCCACTCAGAAAAATGGGAACCACAAGAGCAGCCACTGACCTTCGGACTTGCCCACTGGCCTCCCGCAAGGGCTTTGGTGAGCGTGCTTGTGGCTGGGCTCTCACAATGACCAGAAGTAATGTCGTAAGAGTTAGAGACCTGACCATCTGAAGCGCAAAGATTATTGCCTCTCTAGCAGTAGTAATTCAGATGCTTCCAGAAAGGGCAAAGCTACCATTTTGGCTTGAATCTCCCTTTGAGGAGCATTCACTGTGCCCTAGTCTGGGACCAGCTCACACACAGGTGACACAGATGCACGCAGGGAGCCCTTTCTAGGATTACCAGAGCATCATCACAGTGTTCTCTGGGCTAACTGTTAGGGCCGAGGGGACATAGCCCATGCTCCCCCTAGGACCACCAGCAATGCTCTCTGGGCACCCCCAGGCCAGCTGTCCCCTCCCCAGCTCTGGCAGAGGCCTGTCTGCTTGGCTCAGGACCACCATGGTTCATATAGGCTATTTTAGGTCAGGATCTCAGGACCGACTATGTTTAAAAATTCAGAACAAAATAAGCCTCTGATTCAAGCATTGAATCTGTTCACAGGACCCAAGTCCCGAGTGCCACTTGAGCAAGGTAACAAAGACCCAGGTGCACAGTCTATGGGGCAGCCAGAAGGGGCAAAAAGGGAGTTGCTGCTACCCCTAGGCCGAAAAGGCCAGATGTCCTGTAAATGTCTCGCCAAACTGCTGTGTAATAGGATCCCATGGTCCCTGCACCGCCGGTCTGACCACATCAGTGCCACGGCCACAACGAGGTGTCTACTGGCCCTCACTGGGGCACCAGTTACTACCCATGACTACACGCGATCTCTAATCCTCACCAGTCCTCACCAGAGCAAATTCTATTCTTCATCCCCATACTTTCAGGCTGAGGGCAGGGAAGCTGAGGAAGACGGGTGAGTTGTCCCAGGTGGCACACGCAGTTAGTGAGAGGAAAGGAGGGCGGCCTGGTCCTCATCAGCTGGTCATCCAAACAAGCATCACCTCAGGGGCCACACTCGCCGCACTCGGGCCCAGCAAGGGGGATCGGTAAACTGGGGGGGGGGGGGGGGAGCGGCCATACAGGCCGGTGTTTAGAAACGAGGCCGGTGTTGCCCGTGGGGTGGCTCTCCCTGACTCCGGCAAGTGGTTTCTAAATAAACCTCTTCGAAGCAGTAAATCACCTGGCAGCTCTTAAGCAGATGGGTGATGAACAAAGCCAGTCAAGTAATGCCCGTCCATATATTAACCTCATGGTGGAATCGTGTGTGTGTGTGTGGGGGGGATCTTTCATCTCTCAACGAGGTGGGGTAGGAATTCAGCCAGCCAGCCAGCCGAGGCCAGAGCTAGCTCATCAGTATGCTGCGTCGTCATCAGGACAGCGCTCAGTGTTGTCTGTTTGCTGACGTTTGTCCACTGGGCAGCAGCTCAGGAATGAGGCAGAAAATGATAAGGATCAAGACCAATGAACACATGCCACGGGGCATCTGAGGAGTTCTCAGCAACCTCAGCTTTTACAAGCAGAAAGCAGCCCCCCCACCCAGGGCAGAAACCGGGCTGGCCCTAAGTAAGCCAGGGTGAGAGTGTTTTCAAGAATGAAGGACATAGTCCCATGTGTTTATCCTGTCTTTTATTTCACTTGCCCGTGGAGATAAATCAGCAAATATATTGCTGCGAGAGATGTCAGAGAGCTTACTGCCTATGTTTTCTTCTAAGATGCTTATGGTTTCACGCCTTACATTTAAGTCTTTTATCCATTTTGAGTTTATTTTTGTGCATGGTGTTAAGTTGGTGGTCTAGTTTCATTTTTTTTTTTTTGCAGGTTGCTGTCCAATTTTCCCAACACCATTTGTTGAAGAGGCTGTCTTTACTCCATTGTATGCCCTTACCTCCTTTGTCAAATATCAGTTGTCCATAGAGCTGTGGGTTTATTTCTGGGTTCTCTGTTCTGTTCCATTGATCTATGTGCCTATGCACCCCCATGTTTATGGCAGCATTGTTCACAATAGCCAAGATCTGGAAACAGCCCAAGTGTCCGTCAGTGGACGAGTGGATTAAAAAGCTTTGGTACATATATACTATGGAATACTACTCAGCCATAAGAAATGATGACATCGGATCATTTACAACAACATGGATGGACCTTGATAACATTATACGGAGTGAAATAAGTAAATCAGAAAAAACTAAGAACTATATGAACCTATACATAGATGGGACATAAAAATGAGACTCAGAGACATGGACAAGAATGTGATGGTAACGGGGTGGGGTGGAGGGGTGGGGAGGGAGGGAGGAAGGAGAGGGAGGGTGTAGGGGAGGGGAGGGGCACAAAGAAAACCAGATAGAAGGTGATGGAAGACAATTTGACTTTGGGTGAGGGGAATGCAGCATAATTAATCAAATGTCAAAATAATCTGGAGATGTTTTCTCGGAACATATGTACCCTGATTTATCAATGTCACTGCATTAAAATTAATAAAAATAAGATTAAAAAAAAAAAGAATGAAGGACAATCAGTATTTTTTAATCCCCCCCAAAATGAGTGAATTCTGATCAGCGCTTCCCGGTACAGGAAACTGGCCCCAAATAACAGTTATTCATGGTCTCCATCTACCTAGCGCTTACGAAAGGGCATAGGAATGACAGTTACAGAACCCACACTAAAGACAGACTATAATATTAATGGCTACTAGCTAGAGAAGACAGGTTGTGCTGTGCTGCCCATGCTGTGCCTGGTCCCTCTCAGTCTTCCTGACAGCCCGACAAAAAGTGTGACTATTGTTTTTCTTTGAACACATTTAGGAAATGGAGGCTGAAACAGGCCATTTGTCCAAGGTCACAAAGCTCGTTGGAAAGGGGGTCAGAGCCATCTCCAGATCGGCCTGAAGCCAAAGCTAGTCATTTCAACCACTTTGCAACAGAATTAAGACCTTCTTCTTGTTTCAGTAATCAACCAAAATGACCAATAACCATCCAAAGGCAGCAGTTGAGCAGCAGAGGCAAAGAATTCGAGTTTGGTGATGAGAACAGGGTTGTTTTGAGAAAGGAAGAGATGGGGAGTGCACTATAGAAAATAAATATCTCTCACACTTGTAGAGCCCTTCCTATGATTCTGAGCAAGACTCCTACTGGTTAAAAGTCTGCCATTTAGACCCTGGCCAGTTGGCTCTGTGGACAGAGTGTTGGCCCAGCATATAGACATCCCAGGTTCAAAACCTGGTCAGAGCACACAGGAGAAGCGAGCGACTATGTGCTTTTCACCCCCGCTCTCCCCTCTTCTCCTCTCACAGCCAGTGGCTCAATTGGTTCAGGCGTCGGGCCCCAAGCACTGAGGATAGCTTGTTAGTTTGAGCATCAGACTCAAGTGTTAAAAATAGCTCAGCTGATTCAAGCATCGGCCCCAGATGGGGTTGCTGACTGGGTCCCGGTCAGGGTGCATGCAGGAGTCTGTCTCACTATCTCCCCTCCTCTCATTTATATATAAACAAACAAACAAACAAACAAACAAACAAACAAAATAAGTCTGCAGTTTAGGAGTCAGACTGAATATAATGTCGTCTCTTACCAACGCAAACATTTACCAAGTCTATAGCTGAACAAATTAGGTCACTGCTGATTCTCAGCTACCCCTCTAAAAAAGGGGGCCCTAATCATCAAAATACACGCACAAAAGAGAACTGTGGAGGTGCAAGGCATGCTACACTTAGAAAAGCACGCGTGTGTATGCGCTGTGCGTTCAAAGTTCTGCTGTGTTCAGGTCTTGCTGTGGCGGTCACTAGCTGCCTGGTTCTCCTCCTGGGTACGTGGTAGGGCTGCACTTCTCTGTCCCCCTTGAACTAAGTATAGCGACACGGCTTGCCTTGGCTAACAAAAGGACAAACGTCATGTGCATCACACCTGAACAAACTTTTAAGGGCCACATCCCCTCCCTCTGCTGCAGAGATGGCAGAAGTCCCTGTGGTGATGGAGCTGCATGAGCTTGGGTCCACCAGGGGCCACCGTGAGCAGAGCCCCTCTGACAACCTGCCCTGGACAGCCAGCATCATTCAGAATTCAATTGCACTGCGTGATCCGCTGCGTTGCAGGAACTGTATGTTTCTGCTGCGTAACACTCCCTATCCTGACCCGGTGCGCTTACAACCGCCAGTGCGTGGGGAGGTATTTGGAAGGCTCCTTTCGGTTCTTCAATCACTAACGACTAGCTGAGAACTCCATGCCTTCAGCAGCAGATTTGATGTAGGAGGCAAAGGGGATGTTCTAGTTTGTCAATCACGTCTTTATTCCCGGATGAAACTCCCTCTTCGTTCTATCTTCTGCCTCTTTGCTTTGTCCCAAGTCAACGTGAACTGTGGCTTCAGGCTGGCTTCCCTCCTCTGTGCATCCCACAGAGGTCTCTCAAGAGACTCTCCCGCACAGAAATTCTCCACCAAAGAAGCTGGGAGATGCTGTCTTACCTCCAGATGGACAGGCGCAGGGAACCTCAAGAGAGAGACAGCCTTCCTAAATCCAGTCCGACGGCTGTCTCGTCGTTGCATTGAACTTGAGATAAAAATACTAGCCCGAATGCAACTCTTATCTTTTAGCAAAGGGAATATGGATTGTTTGGAAGTGCACTGGATTTGGCATCGGAAAATACGGTTCTAATACCGAGATGTATCTTTAATGAAATAGATGAGCTCAGGATTCAAAACTGGTTTCTATTTTGTGACAGAGAGAGACAGAGAGAGAGACAGAGAGAGGGACAGATAGGGTCAGACAAGACAGGAAGGGAAAGAGATGAGAAGCATCAATTCTACATTGCGGCTCCTTAGTTGTTCATCAATTGCTTTCTCATGTGTGCCTTGACCGGGGGGGCTACAGCAGACTGAGTGATCCCCTTGCTCAAGCCAGAGACCTATGGGCTCAAGCCAGTGACCTTGGGCTTCAAGCCAGCAACCTTTGGGCTCAAACCAGCGACCATGGGTCACGTCTATGATCCCATGCTCAATCCAGCAACCCTGCGCTCAAGCTGGTGAGCCCACGCTCAAGCCGGCGACTTTAGGATTTTGAATCTGGGTCCTCTGCACCCCTAGTCCAACGCTTTATCCACTGTGCCACCACTTGGTCAGGCCAAAACTGTTTGTTTTTTTTTTTAAGTCATTACGGACTCCAAGGGAAGAGTTAAGAGGGAAGGGGGGAACATAAACAGATTGCCACTGGCCGGGAGCACTTCCCCTGCTCCTCTGTCTTTCATTGGGCTTCTCGGGAAGATAATCCTTAAGAGAAGTTTATTTTGCTCCAGTATTTCCTGATGTCATGAATTTAGCCTCACTTGTGAGGAGTTCTCATCTCATCCTGAGCTGCCATCTCGCGACCCTTTCAGGAGAACAGACAGAAACATGGGTTTTGGGAATCTGAACTATCAGATTTGAATTGTAATTTTACTTTAGTTAAATTACTTAATGTTTCTCAGCCTGTGAAATAAAGAAAATAATACTTTCTTATTTTTTTATTTTTATTCATTTTAGGAAGGGGAGAGAGAGAGAGAGAGAGAGAGAGAGGAGGAGCAGGAAGTATTAACTCCCATATGTGCCTTGATCGGGCCAACCCGGGGTTTCAAACCGGTGACCTCAGTGTTACAGGTCAATGCTTTATCCGCTGTGCCACCACAGGTCAATAATATTTTCTTTATAACGTTTTTTTGAGACTGAAATTTATGTGATGTGTGAACACTTAGCTACCTGTAGTCTGGGGCTCAGGAAATACTACTGAACTTTGTATCTTTTCTCTTAAGCTAATCTTTCCCAAAGATGACCAGTTCCAGAGAGTCTTTATTTTTAATAGTGTATACTTAATTTTTATAGATTAAATGTATTGGCACATGATAACGCATCTCACTATGGATCAGAAGATTTAGAGGGTCTTAAATCAGCATTCGCCTCTTCCAAATAAAGACAACCTAAATGATTAACTTTTTTTATAACTGAGATAATTGCAAATGTACATTTTTTAAGGGACTGACCTTGTATTACTCGTTTGCATAGAAATCAAGATAAGTATATCTTAATTCATAAGAATATTCCCAAATCTCAACACTTCATAGCTACAACTCTGCTATAATGATCTGTTGCTGCTTATGAAAGATAGTGCAGTTATAAAAAAAAACAAAAAACCATTTAGAAGGAATTTTCATAGGAATCATATTATTTTTACATGGGATATTAGAGATGAGTAGCTTAATAAGAAAAAAATGTGAGACTATGAAATAAGTCAAAACAAAACCAAAAAGGTATCCTGCCTAGCTCACTCATCCAAATGATCTCAGCCCTTCATTGCCTCTGACCTGTTTTCCAACCCTGTCAGTTGGAGAACACTGATGAGATTGCAAAAAAAAAATTCTTAGCCTGACCTGTGGTGGCGCAGTGGGATAAAGCGTCGACCTGGAAGTGCTGAGGTTGCCGGTTTGAAACCCTGGGCTTGCCTGGTCAAGGCACATATGGGAGTTGATGCTTCCAGCTCCTCCCCCCTGTCTCTCTCTCTCCTTTCTCTCTGTCTCTCTCTCTCTCTCCTCTCTAAAATGAATAAATAAAAAAAATTTCTTGAAAATCAACTGTGTCTAATGCAATGCAAGGCTGACTGCCCTGTGGATAGACCCATTTGTATCAATTTGGAAATTCATTTTAGAATTTCCGATTCCTTACATGCACCTCTGCTCTTTGAAATCTCCTTTGAACAAACTATAACGTTTTTGCCAATCTTTGATACCTGTTCGTTTAGTATTTGTATAAGAGGCACAATTATATCATTTCTTTGAAAGTATTCTTGAATAGCTTTAAAGACAGTTTACCTTTCTGATTTGGACTGAGGAAGAAGAGAAAAAGAAAAGAGGACATATTCCTTTTTAATAAGGCTCTGGACTCTAAAGAGACATCATAGATCCCCATTTTCCTTTCTCCACCTCTAGTAAGACTGGAAAATATAAACCTTGGGGGAACCTCAGGCTGGATCTCTGGGTTATAATGAAGCTACTTGAGATCAAGGGGGAAAAAAAGAAGAGATTCCCCCCCCCCTCTTTTCCAAGTGAGGAGAGGAGAGAGACAGACAGACTCCTGCATGTGCCCCGATCAGGATCCACCTGGAAACCCCATCTGGGGCTGATGCTTTGTCCATCTGGGGCTGGCTCGTAACTGAGCTATTTTTAGCATCTGAAGTGGAGGCTCCATGGAGCCATCCTCAGTGCCCAGGGCTGATGAACTCGAACCAAGAGAGACATGGCTGCAGGAAGCGAAGAGAGAAAGAGTGAGAAGGGGGAAAGGGAGGGGTGGAGAAGCAGAGGGTCGCTTCCCCTGTGTGCCCTGACCAAGAATCAAACCTTGGACATCCACACACCAGGCTGAGGCACTACCCCTTGAGCCAACCAACCAGGGCCAAGACGAGATTGTACAGTCAAAGGCTTGGGGAAATTCATGCATTTGAAAATGTTTTCGTTTTGTTATCTTTAAAACATAAATATATGTAGAAGGTTTACTTTGTAAGTCAAGTTATTTGTTCCTTGTTTTGGGGTTCTAGGTCATTTTCTTAAAATCGAACTGGACCATGGTTTTGTAAGCGGATGAGCAGGGACAGCCGGCTTAGCAGGGCAGATGGTCCAATACGATTCCCTCCAACGAGGAGGCGGCCAACCTCACTGGGCAGACCTTTCCTTATCCATAGCGTCTCTCTTGCTCAATGATACGCAGCTGAAGGAATTATTTGGGGGAAATGAGCCCTGAGGGAGAGCCAAAAGAAATTCAGCCTTGTAAATGAAGAGACCTCCATGGTCTTTCCAACCAATCAGAGAAGGATAAACAGGGTCACGATGAGAACACCAAATGCCTGTCTGGAATATCCAGCCTGTTCCCAGAAATGTCCTTTTCTTCCAAAAGGTTGATGAACTAATTCACCAATCTAGTAACTGATGTTAATACAGAACTAAATTTATTTCTGAAGGCTTAAAGGAGATAGAAACTTTTAAGCAATCACATCATTGTAAGTGAGAAATGATAAAGATAAATGTAAAGAGAATAAAAAGTGGGGTGAAACGCTTTCAGAGGGAGAAATTGGAAGTAAAGAAAAATTTTTCATTACTTTTTATTTTATTTTATTTTTTTTGGTTTGGCCAGAGAGATGACAGCTATATCCTAAAATGGGATATTAGTAATAGGAGTCCTATATATATATATATATTTTTTTTTATTTTGCATTTCCTCCATTAAATCCAGGATGCTAAACTATCTTTAAAATAATTGATCACCGGGGGGTGGAGGGAAGGGAGTAAAGAGGAACAAATATACGATGATGGAAAATGCTTTGACTTTGGGTGATGAGTATATAACATAATCAATCGTTTAAAAGCTATAGAAACATTTACCTGAAACCTATGTACTCTTATTGATCAATGTCACCCTGTTACATTGAGTTTTCTAAATAAAATTTTAAAAGATAATAATAATTGATCACTAATGGCCAGTGAAGACACATGATCTATTCTTCGGGACGTACTGGGTATAAACAACTTCACTGAGTTTGGAGGTAAGTATATACATCGGTGACCTCATCGCTACAATCTATGCCATAAACATACACATCTGCTTTAAAAGTCTCCTCTTGCCCTCTTTTATTATTATTATTATTACTGTTATTACTTTGTGTGTGTGATAAAAGCAGAACATAAGAGCTACCATTTTATAAATTGTAAAGAAGAGAATGCGGTACTGTTTGCTATAGACACTGTTCTGTACAGATGGTGGAAGTCCTCACGTTGTGCCTTTGGCTACCGCTCCGTTTCCCCCTCCCTCCAGCCCCGAAAAAAACACCATTTACCGTTGGCTCCATAGCTCAGGGGTTAGAGCACTGGTCTTGTGAAAAACACCATTCCACCTTGTTTCCATGCACTTGACCATTTCCGATTTCTGATACAAGTGGTGTCGGGTATTTATCCTTTAGTTTCTGACTGATGCCATTTAGCACAGTGTCTTTGAGGGTTATCCATGGTGTTGCAAATTATAGTATCTCTTTTTTCTTAGGGCTGAATTACATTTTATTGTATGTACACCCACCAGATTGTGTTTAGATCAACAAGACAAGGCAGGCTTCCATGTCTCGGCTCTCACGAATAACGTGGCCGTGAACAGGGCCATGGAGATAGATAGATGTCTGTCTGAGATCCTGATTTCAATTACTTCGAATATATACTCAGAAGGTGCATTGCCAGACTGTGTAACGATTCTCTTTTTAATCTGTGGGAGGAAGCCCTGTGCTGATTTTCTTAGTGGCTGGACCATTTTACATTCCCAGCAGCAGTGCACAAGGGTCCCTTTTTTCCACATCTTTGCCAAAATATACCTCTTTTTTTATGAGTCATTCTAATGGGTATAAGGCGATATATCATTGTGGTTTGGATTTGCATTTCCCTGAGAATGAGTGAGATGGAGAATTTCTGTGCTCCTCGCCAAAGCCAAACTGTCACTGAAATAAGGATATTGCTCTCGTATTTCTCTCTTTCTGCCATTTGTGAAAAAAAAAAAATGACGCTTATTTTCTCTATTTAAAAAATTTTTAAACAACTCTTGACCCCACTTCTCCTCCCATCAATGACTGTGCCCTTCCTCTGTTCCCCTCTATAATAACATGTCAAATGGATCTTTACTTGATATTTCTAATTCCTTCTTCCCGTTATTTCTTAAACCCATTCCAATTAGGTTTTTGCCCTTAAAACTCCACTGAAAATGCTCATGTTGGGGTCATCCTATGTGGGTTGGTTAGCTCCTGTCCTCATCTCGCTGGGCCGGTCAGCACAGTGGACAGTACCTGTCGGTCCACTCCTCCCGCTTTCCCCACCGCCACCCACCACCTACCCCTACTTTTCCTTCAACTCACTGTCTGCTTCCCTCTGGCATTTTTTTTTTCTAGTGAGAGAGAGAGAGAGAGAGAGAGAGAGAGAGAGACAGAAAGGGAGAGAGATGAGAAGCATCAACTCATAGTTGCGGCACCTTAGTTGTTCATTGATTGCTTTCTCATATGTACTTTGATGGGGGGGGGGGGCTCCAGCTGAGCCAGTGACCCCTTGCTCAAGCCAGCAACCTACGACTTCAAGCCAGCGACCTTTGGGCTTCAAACCAGTGACCGTGGGGTCATGTCTATGATCCCACGCTCAAGCTGCTGAGCCCTCACTCAAGCCAGGTGAGGCCACACCCAAGCCAGCGACCTCGGTTTTTGAACCTGGGACCTCAGCATCCCAGGTCGACGCTCCATCTACTGCACCTGGTCAGGCACCCCTCCATCACTTTTCCTCCCCTTGTCTTCTTGACCTTTGACCCGTAGAGCATCCTGTGGTGGAAGCTGTGGGCTTCAGCCTTCTCCTATCTAAATTCCCCGAGGGAACTCATCCATGTCACAGCTTCGAATTCTATCAGTGGCAATAGGGTTTGGTAGCTGGTGAGGGTCCCCTTTCTGGCTTCCAAATGGCCACCTCTGTGCTGTGTCCTCACGTGGCCTTTTCTTGATACGAGCACACAGAGAGAAAGTCCTCCTCTTCCTCTTATAAGACCGTCAATCCTATTAGACTAGGACCCCATTCAGCTGTAACTACCTCCTAAAAGTCCTCTCTCCACAGTTGTCCCACTGACTTCCACATGTGGATCTTGACAGGATGCAATTCAGTCCGGAGCAGGGGCATCTAATCGCGGACTGTCCCTGACGCCTGAAATGCAGCCAAGAGTTCTCCTCCTCCTTCCCAGGGGCGGGAGGGACACACGTCCACCTGCCTCGACTTAGCAGTGCAAACAGTCAGGCTTGCAAAGCTGCAGGAGCACAAAGGAACCGGGGTTGCCAGGATCAGGGCCTCCAGGTGTCTGTGTCCCTTTGCCACCGGAGCCCCGAGCGCTCTCTGGTTTTCCTGTCCAGCCTGGACACCGGAGGCGGGACGCTGGCTCTCTGAGAGAGAGCTGAGAACCTGTGCGATGCTGACGGGTTGCTCTAGATCAGGGGTCCCCAAACTTTTTACACAGGGGGCCAGTTCACTGTCCCTCAGACCGTTGGAGGGCCGGACTATAAAAAAAAACTATGAAAAAATCCCTATGTTGCCCTGGCCGGTTGGCTCAGCGGTAGAGCGTCGGCCTAGCGTGCGGAGGACCCGGGTTCGATTCCCGGCCAGGGCACACAGGAGAAGCGCCCATTTGCTTCTCCACCCCTCCGCCGCGCCTTCCTCTCTGTCTCTCTCTTCCCCTCCCGCAGCCGAGGCTCCACTGGAGCAAAAATGGCCCGGGCGCTGGGGATGGCTCTGTGGCCTCTGCCCCAGGCGCTAGAGTGGCTCTGGTCGCAACATGGCGGCGCCCAGGATGGGCAGAGCATCGCCCCCTGGTAGGCAGAGCATCGCCCCATGGTGGGCGTGCCGGGTGGATCCCGGTCGGGCGCATGCGGGAGTCTGTCTGACTGTCTCTCCCTGTTTCCAGCTTCAGAAAAATGCAAAAAAAAAAAAAAAAAAAAAGAAAAAAAAAATCCCTATGCACACTGCACATATCTTATTTTAAAGTAAAAAGACAAAACTGAAATAAATACAATATTTAAAATAAAGAACAAGTAAATTTAAATCAACAAACTGACCAGTATTTCAATGGGAACTATGCTCCTCTCACTGACCACCAATGAAAGAGGTGCCCCTTCCAGAAGTGCAGCGGGGGTCGGATAAATGGCCTCAGGGGGCCGCATGCGGCCCGTGGGCCATAGTTTGGGGACCCCTGCTCTAGCCCCTCGACGGTGTCCCACCCGCAGCCAGCTGACACTCACGCCGTTCCGACGACAACAAATAACCTTTCAGTGAAAAGCAGTAAATCTCCTTTTGTTTGAGAAACAGTCCTTTGGGATTTCTGCTTTTGCTCTCAGCTAACTCATAGGAGGAAAATTGTATCCTCGTGGCCCAGAGAGAAGGCGACAGGCTAAGTAACTAGAAGGGTCCCGATCGCCCCGCAGCCAAGCCACAGGTAGGAAAGGGGCCTGTGCCTTGTCCTAGAAAACTCTTCCTTTGGTTGGGACTGCTGGAATCCAAAGATCGTCCTTCATTCCCCATCTGTGTCCCTTTCCCGGAGCCACCAGGCCTGTGTTTAATCCTTCCGGGGTCTCATTCTCAGTTGGCAAACACCTCAGCCCAAGTGTGAGCCACTTGAGGAGTCACGGAAGTGTGTCCCCCACAAGTAGAGGGGACGACAGAACGCTATGGAAAGTCATTTCTAATAGTAGGTAAATACAAAATAAAATATCTGAATGTAACTAAATATATACGAATATGTATTTTTTTAAAACCCAAGACAACTTGGTTGTATTCCGTATATCACATATTATTTTCCTCATGTCAAGTTGGACCTACATTTGGACTCACACAAAATATTAAGTCAAGTTCTCTCTCCACCAGCAGTACAACAAAACAGTTAAGTGTGAGGGCGTCCATCCTGTTATTAGAGGTCACAGCCTCCACTGCTGGTTGAATGCTGGACAGTTAACATCAGTGAGTCCAGGTTTCCTGGGCTCTAACAGACACCAGGATGGTACTTAGCTAATAGGCGTCCTCGACACCTAGACATCATTCATATGCAGAATTATCATGGTGCCTGCTACGTACTAACTGCTCAATAAATGCCACTGTTACTATTTTTACATCTCCATGATCCATTACAGAGCTAGAAAGTGGGGATAATATTTATACATACGTCACAGGGTGCTGGACGATGACATGAACACCCGAGCAGGTACAAGTATCTGAAACATTTTCTGACTCATAGTCTATAGTCCATAAGAATTAGATATTCTTCTCCTACTTCATCTTGTTCTTGGCCAACTAATTCATTATTTTTTGACATACTCTACTTCTCTTAAATAATTATAAAGGACAAAAGATTTTTGTAGGAAAAGGGCCTCTTGGGTTGCTCTTTTCAGATCTTTTCTTTTTTCTTCTTCTTCTTTTTTAAGTAAGAGGAGGGGAGATAGAGAGACAGACACCCATATGCGCCCTGACCGCAGTCCACCAGTAGCCCCCTTCTGGAGCTGATACTCTGCTCATCTGGGGTCAATGCTCGCAACCAAGCTATTTTTAGCACCTTAGGAGGAGGCTCTACAAAGCCATTCTCAGTGCTCTTGGGGCTAAAATGCTTGAGCCACTGGAGCCATGGCTGCTGGAGGGAGAAAGAGAGGGAGAGAGAGAGAGAGAGAGAGAGAGAGAGAGAAAGAGAGAGAGAGAGAGAGAAAAGGGGGAGTGGGAGGGGTGAAGAAGAAAATGGTTGCTTCTCCTGTATGCCCTGACAGGAAATCAAACCCAGGACATCCACACACCAGGCCATCGCTCTACCACTGAGCCAATAGGCCAGGGCCTCTCAGATCTTTCAAAGCAGTGAATATCAAACCTAAGTCTTACAACTAATTATAGGAATTAATATGTCTTGCTCTGGGCATAATTTGAGAAAATTAATCCCAGCCTTCACATTGCCTTTCAGACGGTTACAGTAGGTGATGCCCCCTCAGACAAATGGGCTATACTAAAATTAAAATGACTTTTCATGGCTGGAGGACACAAGTCACCAACAGGAAAGATGATCTTAAAAATTATTAAGAACAAAGTCTACTTCCCTGTTAGAATTTCTATGTTTCAAAAATTAAGTGTTTTTGTATAAAAAAAAAAAGGCTTTAAAATGTCTCAAGAACAAGAATCAACTTTATTTAATCTTTGAAATGTAATTGGCTTTGCACTACTCATTTGTGGATTCTGTGACAAATTGGTTTTAGACTTATCAGGTTAAGGCAGGTGACTTGGTTATTTTTTTTCTTGAAAGGCAAATACAGCAGGATTGACGGGCTATGACAGATGGAATATTATTAAATTTACAAGTCTAAGTGAAGTTGGCTAGTTGGCTAGTTAAAATGGAAACTTTCATAATTTGAGTCATAAATGATATTTTCATCAACCATGGGTGAAAAGGAATTTAGAACACAAATTGTCTTAAAAGACCATCGTCAAAAGCGCCATGGACCAGTGCATCAGTATGTTAAAACATCTATTCTAGACACATTCCCCTCAGACACACTATAACATTTCAATCATCTTGATTTTCTATGGGTTTCTGAATGCATCTTTTTTTTTTTTTTTGTATTTTTCTGAAGCTGGAAACGGGAGAGACAGTCAGACAGACAGTTAGACTTAAGTATCCCTTCATTTTGCTCCATAAATTTTGTTTTCCACCTATTTTTCAACATTTGCCCTATATTCTAGACAGGTAGACACCTCTCCATCCTGAAAACATACAAGCTTACTTCAGTACATCTCACAATTTCTTACCCATTCACCCACTGATGGACATGGGCTGTTTCTTCATCTTGGCTATTGTAGAGAACGCTGCAGTGAGCATGGGGGGTGGATATATCTTCCCAAGTTAGGAATTTTTTTCAGATAAATACCCAGAAGTGGAGTTGCTGGATCCCATGGTCGTTATATATTTTTTGAATTCTGGAACCTCCGTACTGTTTCCATAGTGGTCACACCAATTCCTACCAGCAGAGCACAGGGATTCCCTCTTCTCCACATCCTCACCGATACTGGTTATTTCTTGCCTTCTTGATAAGAGCCATCCTAACAGGTGTGATGTTTTCCTGTGGTTTCTGATGCGCACTTCACTCATGTCTTTGCCATTGTATCGGTTGGCCATCTACATAAAGGGAAAGATGCGTTCGTAGATTGGAACCCCCAGTATTGTTCAAACCAGATGAGCCTGCGCTTAAGCTGGCGACCTCGGGGTCTCGAACCTGGTTCCTTCCGCATACCAGTCCGACACTCTATCCACTGTGCCACCGCCTGGTCAGGCCGAACCCCCAGTATTGTTAAGGTGGTGACTCTCCTTAAACTGATCTATCAATTTCATGTAATCTCTTTCAATGTCTTAGGCAATATTTTATAGAGATTTGTAAGCTTATTCTGAAATTCACATGAAAAGTCGGTTCCTTTTCCTTTGGACACGTCTTCATTGGTCCTTGAGTGCTGCGTAATTTTCCTGCACACAAGATGTTCTAGGCTCAAACTTATACTTCTCTTGAGCCAGTGCTGGGTGGCTAATGGTGTTCAATATATTAGAAACCATTTCTTTTTTTTTCTTTTCTTTTTTTTTTTTTTTTCTGAAGCTGGAAACGGGGAGAGACAGTCAGACTCCCGCATGCGCCTGACCGGGATCCACCCGGCACGCCCACCAGGGGCCAACGCTCTGCCCACCAGGGGGCGATGCTCTGCCCCTCCGGGGCATCGCTCTGCCGCGACCAGAGCCACTCTAGCACCTGGGGCAGAGGCCAAGGAGCTATCCCCAGCGCCCGGGCCATCTTTGCTCCAATGGAGCCTTGGCTGCGGGAGAAGAAGAGAGAGACAGAGAGGAAGGAGGGGGGGGTGGGGGGTGGAGAAGCAAATGGGCGCTTCCCCTATGTGCCCTGACCGGGAATCGAACCCAGGTCCCCCGCACGCCAGGCCGACGCTCTACCACTGAGCCAACCAGCCAGGGCTACCATTTCTTCTTTATCAACTCCCTATTCCCTTCGGTTAGAAGTCTAAAGAGGCCCGAATCTACAATAAACATCTCCAATAAGTGCAGGCGAGAGGAAATCTCATCATAGTTATCTGGGGACATCTAAGGGTTCTGTGAAAAACGCGTCAGTAAATGAAAAGCAACAAGGGGGGAGGACTCTGGCTCTCTCTGGTGTTACCTCATTGGGTGGCATTTGTAGGTCACCTACATAGTCATAGTCACTGTCCCCAACTGTAAAGATAATCGGCTGCTTCCTACGAGTTCTCGGAAAATTAATTTGCTAATGCCTTTAAAGAGGTCTGAGGAGCAAAATGCACCACACATATGCTAATAGTATTATCTGAAATGGTTCTCTTGTTCCTGCCTGAAGCTGAGGTGACTAATTCACAGTGTCGTTATGAAACCGTATACGACACACATTAACTTGAATACCCCAGTCAGCATACATCCGAGGGGTGACACTGCGGCAGAGACATGCAAGAAGCAGGTTAGCCATCCCTTTGGGGCCGAGGCCTTCCTGTGTGACTGAGTCCTGCCTGGGCGGGGCCACATAGGATAGGCGGGGCCAGCAGAGGAAGCAAGCAGGTCAACCCACAAACTCATGAGACAGGACTCCGTGAGGTTGAGTGCTGGAGTGGCGGAAGTAGAAGACTGAGATGGAGGGTCCCTAACAAAAATACTTATGGAGCACTTATTCTGGGCCGGGCACTGTCCAAACCCTTTCAATATAGCTCATGGAATCCTATGGGTTAAGAACCCTAGGGGTGGCCCTGGCCGGTTGGCTCGGTGGATAGAGTGTGGTCTGAATGGTGAATGGATGTCCTAGGTTTGATTGCCGGACAGGTCACACATGAGAAGCGGCTATCTGCTTCTCTCCTCTTCTCTCCCCCCTTCTCTCTCTTCCCCTCTTGCAGCCAGTGGCTCAACTGGTTTGCGTGTCAGACCCGGACGCTGAGGATGGTTCAGTTGATTTGAGCATGGGCCCTAGACATGGCTGCCGGTTGAATCCCAGTTGGGGTGTATAGCAGGAGTCTGTTTCCCTAGCTCCCCTCCTCTCACTTAAAAAAGAAAGAAAGAAAAAAAAGAACCTTATGGGTTAAGTACCATTCTCACTTTTATTTAACAGATGGGTAAACTGAGTCAGACAGGGCTTAAAAACCTCATCCATGCTTTTGCAGCCAAGAATCGATGCTTAGCTTTGGCTCTATACAAAGCTACCTATGGTGGACATTTTCCCTCTGGCCTGTAGAGTATCTCTCTTTGGTTTCTGATTTTTTGCAGATGGCATTAGGCATGCGCAGGAGCGACCTTCTATGCATGAAAGGCTGTCCAACAGTCTCCTGTCAAAAGAAACCATCAGGCCCCGTTTTAAATGGCTGCGGGACAGTGGGTGTGTTTTCGAACGCTGAAAGACCATCATCAAGCCTGAGTCTCCATTCTCCATACATCTTCTGTTGGGAGGGGTACCAGAGTTGTGGGGTCCAGAAACGAGGGCAGGGAAACGTATCACCAAATGTGTTTGTCCGGGATTTCAGAGCAGGTCATCTTAAAGCAGCTGGTAAGGCAGGGAGCAGCCACGCATTTTCCCCATGTACAGACTGAAGAGGGAGCCACAGCTATCACCTGTAATGTGATCGGATCTGACACTGGTACAAATGAAATGCCCAAAGCAATTACCTTCTAGACACAGGCAGATCAACAACCACCTGCCCTCAGGATGGGACCCAGGCGATCAGGACTGGGAAGTACTAGGAAGCCTGGTGCTGTGTCAGCCAGACAATAACAAGACCGGCTCCTGATAACAAACAAAATCAACATTTACGTTGGGATAATTGTCCTGAGTAACAGCTCCCTCCTCGTTGTAATATCCATGACCGTCATTCTATAGAGAGCGGAAAATATAATTGCAGAGGTGATCAGGACTGGGAATGTGAAGAAGCTAAGAGATACGGAGAGATTGGTTTATGTGGATAAAGTTTCATTGTTTATGGGTGAGATTATGGGTGAGGTGTTTTTATGTCCTTTGTGATAGATCTTATTTTAAAATAACAGTGGGACATTCATTGATTGCCATCTAAACTTCTCAAGGAATTGACCTGGTTGATATGTTTAAACTTTCGCCATCATGGGCTTTATTTTAGAAATTGAAAACACTTCTGAAGACAGAAATGGAAGAGCTTTCACTTAAAAAAACAACAACAAGAAGTCTATGATGCCATCCAGCTGCGTTGTCATAGATAGTAGCCACTCACGAACTGTGACTATGCAAATTTAAATTAGTTTAAATGAAATAAAAGAAAAAGATGATTGTCATACTAGCTATTTTTAAAATGCTCACTAAGAACTAAAAATTTATTTTGTCAAACTAGCTACTTTTTTAAAATGCTCAGTAGCAACGGTTTGCACCCAGGCTGGCTCGACTGGAGCCTGACACCCCATCTTGCCCCTGCCAGATGCTTCCTTTGCCCACACAGCCTGTGTGGGGTTTGACAGCAGTGCTCCTTTGATGCCCAAATCCTCTCCAGCATGGGCCTTCCTTTGTTGTCATTACCGACAGCTGCTCAGACTCTTTCTGAGTTCACTCAAAGCCTCTGGCTATTCAGCGGGTGGCTGGTCTCCCCATGAACGTTACTCCCTGGAGTTGGTCCTTTCCCCTGGCTTGTGTCCAATGCGCCTCACCCACTGTCCTTCCTGTTTCCTGTGCCAGTCACTTGTGCTGAAGTCCCAGGATGCTTTGCTCCTGGACTTATCTGACTTACTTGAGTCCTGCACATCTACATGTGGGCTTCCTGATGGCACAGTGAGCACCTATAGAAAGAAGGACAGGGGCTGTGCCTTCCATTCTAAACGCTGTTCATCTCTTCAGGCACAAAAGAGATGTCTCTACTCTGAGAAGCCAAAGGAGAGAGCAGATCACTGAAGTCAGCAGGATGCTTAGAGAGATTCTCTAAGAAATGGTCCCTTGTGCTGAGTGACCACTGAATAATAATGCTGATTTTAGCATCATTATTATTAGCACTGGATTGTGTCATACTAGCTTACTAATATTTTTAGTAACTGAGACATCTGACATAGAGCTTTAAGAAAACAATTTGGAAATATAGAAAATTAGTAGTAAGGATATTATAGCAACCAAATTTGTAAGAATGTGTATATGTAATATATGATATGTATGTATGTGTATCTGGATGAATAAATGGATGGATGGGTGGATGGGTGGATGGGTGGATGGGTGGGTGGGTGGATGGGTGGATGGGTGGATGGGGGTGGTGTGTGTGTGTGTGTGGATGGATGGGTAGATTCATGAATGTTTCAAAACTCTTTTCCTTGCACTAGACAAATACCCTTTTGCACACTCAACCCCCCCTACTCTGACTCTTCCCAAGGAGCCTTTGGTAGGTCAGCTCCTAGGCTCCTCTTAGCTTTAGACAAAGTAAGAGCTGGATTTAGAGAGATCAGGAAGTCACTGTCAGGATAACTAACAAGCTTATGGAAGGACTTGGATGGGAGGGAATCAGGGAGGAGATATGGAGTGGGAAGAAGAAGGGACCTCATGGTAGTTGTTTAAGTGTGTGTATGAATGAGGAGGGAGACAGAGAGATCTGCAAAAAGAGGACATTAAGATTCATTAAGATTTGCTGCTTATCAGGAATATTTTAAAAATAATGCAGTAAACGTTTATAGAATTTTCAGTTATTTTTCTGTGCTAGACTTATTTTATTTTCTCAATCTGGGAACTATAATGAGACATGGTTCTAAAAATGGCTTTATAGGGCTGTATTTCAGACGTTCATGTGATAATCCTCCCTGAAAATGTCAAAGACAAGGAAAAGTTATACACACAAAAATAGTCATCCAATTGTTACTGATAATACAAGAAAGTGGAGACACTCATGTGGTCACCAAACAGGAAAATGATTAAGTAAATGATAGTTTAAAAACCACATCACTCTCAATGGTAGAGCGTCGGCCTGGCGTGCAGAAGTCCCGGGTTCGATTCCCGGCCAGGGCACACAGGAGAAGTGCCCATCTGCTTCTCCACCCCTCCCCCTCTCCTTCCTCTCTGTCTCTCTCTTCCCCTCCTGCAGCTGAGGCTCCATTGGAGCAAAGATGGCCTGGGCGCTGGGGATGGCTCCTTGGCCTCTGCCCCAGGCGCTAGAGTGGCTCTGGTCGCGGCAGAGCGACGCCCCGGAGGGGCAGAGCATCGCCCCCTGGTGGGCGTGCCGGGTGGATCCCAGTCGGGCGCATGCGGGAGTCTGTCTGGCTGTCTCTCCCCGTTTCTAGCTTCAGAAAAATACAAAAAAAAAAAAAAAAAAAAAACCAACAAAAAAACAAACCACATCACTAAGAACAGCCCTGCTTAACCTTAACTGAACCTCTAATATGTGCCATTTTTCTGAGCACTCTGCATATGATAACTCTAAGTTTTTATAGTAACATTATGAAATCACAACTTATAATTGCCAATTATTTTTTAAGTGAGAGAGAAGTGATGGTTAGACAGACTCCAGCAGGTGACCCAACCAAGATCCACCTGGCAACCCCCATCTGGGGCTGATGCTCAAATCTGAGCTATTTTGAGCACCTGAGACTCATGTGCAGGAACCAGCTGAGCTATCCTCAGCACCCGGAGCCGAGCCGACACTCGAACCAATTGAGCAGCTGGCTGCAGGAGGGGAAGAGAGAGAGAGAGATGGGGGAAAGGGACGGGGAGAGAGAAGCTCCTGTGTGCCTTGACCAGGAATTGAACCCAGGACATCCATATGCTAGGCTGACGCTCTATCCACTGAGCTATCAGCCAAGGCCAAAGTTGTCTTATTTCAAAGTCAGCACTCTTAATCAATGCGCCACACTGCTATGAGTATTGTGCATGCTGTACACCATGCAATAAATGAGAAAATGTCACTGGTGACAAGGCATATGAAAGCACAGAACCGAACTTTAATGAGATTTTATAATCACAAATTTGCTCGCAGATATTTGTGGCTTTGAGTAGGGTCTGGAAAAATGTCATGGGGAGGTGGGATCATGGCTGATCTACCTGATTATCTTGGACTTCCATAATATTACGAGTTTTACAAACAAAAGCACAAAACTGAGGTAATTAAATGCAAATTTAAAAGCCTATTCTAATTATTTGCATTTCCTCCATATGCTCAATTTCATATATTTATTTGAACATGTTTTTCCTTGCTGCTTTCCCCCTTTTAAAAAAAATTGTCACATACATCTTCCTCGCTGGGATTTTTAAAGATGGTAATTAAATCCACATATAAACATATGGCGATGTCTAGTTACACAATTAATGTTAATATATGGCATGTAATCATCATCTAATTTGAAATGTACAGCATGTGGTGACATAATTATAACATGTAATGATGGAAGAACCCTTACTGGAGCTGAGTGGAATGACTGCTGTTTGAATCGGATGATTCTTAAATTACAATTTGTTAGTTGCTTTAAGGGCCCCTTTGGGGACAGGGACAGGCTGAGCGCTCTGCCTATTGTTATAAGGAAAAGAGAAAACAAGTTAAATACAAAAGAAAATAATGTGTTGTGAAATGTGATATTTCTTGTTTTAATCAGACAGAAAAGATTTGCCAGAGGTTGTTTTCAGACTATTTGCTAACTAGAAATGACTTTCAAGTTGAGACAAGAAATACATTATTTCAAGTTGCCATTTAAGGTTCACCTCCTGGGTCCGTGGAGAATGCACCCATTAATCACGGTAGTGGAGCACGGAGTGGACCAACTGGAAGCCTAGTTATCTATACCTTCCCCAGCTTCACATTCGCCCTTCACTCTGGTCCCTCACGACTATTTTTCTGGGCCAGGGATCCTGTTACAAATGTCTCATCCCTTTGCAGAAATTTCTGCTTCTGGAAAGGGCAGAAGCCGACACCCCTAACTCGTGGCCGTGGTTGAAAGAGACAGACGTGAACTTCCCTTTGCTCTGGAGACGTTCCCGGGGCTCTGGCTAATGACAGGAAACGCAGAAGTGGACAGAGTATCAGGTATCAGAAAATGAGTCTGGGAGTAATAAAACAAATTAAGGAAGGGAAAATGTAAGCTAAACAAGGAAGCTGACCTGTATTAGGCTGTGGAATCGCCTGCCAGGGAGAATGTTCTGAACCTCCCACGTTTAATCATTGGAAACCCTGCAGGTTCCGACACTGGAGATGAGATGCGGCATGACCTGCTTAATAAAAGTAACCCTGACACTTGCAGATGGTGGAATAGTTTTGCTTTGCTTTGCTTCCCTAAAACCTCAAGCCTCGCCTCAGCGCTGGGGTCTGGAGGCTTGGGATGGGTGCCCTTTGTTTTGAAGTTTGTTTGTTTTTTAAGTGAGAGGAGGGCAGATAGTGAGATAGATTCGCCCCAACTCAGATCCACTCTGGCAACCTAGGTCTGGGGCCGATGCTCAAATCAATCGAGCTATTTTTATCACCTGAGGCTGTCGTGCTCCAACTGAGCCATCGTCCATGCTGGGGCCATACTCAAACCAATTGAGCCACTGGCTGGCAGAGGAGAAGAGGGAGCGAAGGGGGAGGAGGAGGGGAAGAGAAGCAGATGGTCACTTCTCCTGTGTGCTCTGACCAGGAATCGAAACCAGGACATCCACACGTTGGGCCAACATTCTAACCACTAAACCAACCAGCAAGGGCCTTTTTTTTTTTTTTTTTCTTTTAAAGAACTGCCAGAAACCCCTTCAGGAAAACCTGTGGTTCTTGTTGCATCCCATTTAGGAATCGCAGCTCAGGCCTTAGCCTTCTGTACAGGGTACCAGCCCCAGAGTGCAAGCGGTGAGGAGGACCGTGCATCCCCCGGTTGGAATCATGGCTCCATCTCTAACCTTCTCTGCTGCGGCAGGTGCATCCTGGTGTAGCTCTGGATTACTCCCTCCGGTGTCAGGACAAGGCCAGCTCCAGTGATCTCAGAACAAAAGAAGGCCTTTCCCATGGGACGCCCGTATGATTCAGGTGCTCAGCGTCCCGGGCAGGCCTGAGGGCCATGCCAGCCTCCTTGTCAGCCAGGGGCCTCGGGCCTCGGGCCTCGGGCTGTGTTGAGCCTCCCAGCCTCACTCCCGCACCCCTCAGTCAGGCCCGACCTGCAGAGCACTCGTCTGGGAGAACACAGTGGAACGCGGCTCAGGGCCACGCTGAAGTAGAACCTGGCAGGACCTCAGGTCCAGGTCAGTCGGTCTCACTGTGGGGGCTCTGTGGGCCCAACGCCGCCCAGGGCCAAACCAACCCGAGGGAGTGCAATTATTGCCTGTCATTTTCTCCTTCGGGCAGCCCCTGACCACCGAAGGTCCTCCCTTGAGTCCTTTCAGGTTAGAAGAGCCGTCAAGGCCTCGGGGCCTCCTGTGAGTAGTCAGGGAAGGAAGAAGGGACGGTCCTGCAGACCCCGTGGGGTGTGAGGGCTGCAGGAGGGGAGCTCCGGGCATTCCTGGGGACTGCTGGCCCCTGTGCTGCCAGGACGATGCCCCTCTCCAGAGGGTGAGCGGAGGGGACCTGGGAGGGGGAAGGAAGGGTCCGGCTAGGCCCATTTCCCTGGGTCTCCAGGTCCCGTCCACCCCAGTGCAGTGACGTCCCCTGTGCCTCCTGCTCCCTTAGCAATAGCGCCCCCCCGAGGGGTTTGGGAGTTACAACCGATAAACCTCCATTGATACATCCTGACCACCAAGGCCCACAGGTTACAGGAGGTCCACCCTTGGTGCTCCACAGATGATGGGTTTGGACAGATGTTTGATGTGTCTCCTCTGTGACAGTATCAGACAGAACAGTGTCGCTGCCCTGAACACCCTCTACGCCCCACCTGTTCATACCTCTCCCCTGACTCCCAGCCCAGCAACTACTGATTCTTTTACTGTCTTTGTCGTCTGGCCTTTTCCAGAGTTAAAATCAGGTAGTCTGTATTTTCTTCAAATTGTCTTTTTGCACTTTAATAGCACGAATTTACGAATTCCAGGTTCCTTCTTGTCCTTTCGTGACTTGATAGCTCATTTCCTCTTGGTGATGAATACATTCCATTGTCTAGAGATGGACCACAGTTTATTTATCCATCGCCTGCTTAAGTAGCTCGTGGTGGCTCCCACGTTTTGGGCAATTATGAATAAAACTGCTACAAACGTCCATGAGCAGGATTTTGTGTGGACATAACTTTTCGGCTCCTTTGGGTGAATATACCAAGGAGCACAATTGCTAATTCGTATGGTAAGAGTATGTTTGGCTTTGTAAAAAGCCACCAAACTGTCTGCTATAGAGGCTGGACCATTTTGTTTAACCAAAGTTTTGATAGTCTAATTTTTGCATGTCTGTCTCTCCCCTAAGCCCAGGTCCTGCCAAGGCAGCGGGAGGCGATAATTAAGGCTTTAGACAGACTAAACTTGTCCTGTCCCGATCGTAAAACGCTTACCTCGCAAAGCGGGCAGCGACCACGAGAAAGCACCTGTCCCCCCCCCTTGTCACATGACTCAGTAAGACCATGGAAGAAAATTCTGCCCCTGTTCTTGTCCTTAGAAAGTGTCTCACCTTTCTAAGCCTCAGTTTACCCATCTGTCAAACAGATCACAACACCTGTTTTGTAGGATCATGAGTCAGATCAGCAAAGTGCAGCCGCTTAACCTGATGTTGGCAAGCCAATAAATGTTAGCTTTATTTCCTCTCTATTATAAAGAGTGAGAAAGCATTTTAGCATAAACACTCAACCACGGAAAAATTTTAGGGCCAAAGCTTTTTATTGGAGAGGCGTCCAGCATCTTAGAGAAACTAAAGCTTAGGAACCATTTCGTTGTGTGGAACAATTAGACTGAGCATGTGACCGAGAATGTGAATAACCCTAATACTAATTGAAAGCCCAGCTTTGTGGAAAAGATAATATGTTCTCCTAAGAGTCCCGAGTAAGGGAAGTGGCTGTCTCAGAACTTCTGTTTAAAGGCAGATAATAATATGCCTGGCTGGTTAGCGTAGTCGGTTAGAGAATCGTCCTGAGATACTAAAGTTGCGGGTTTGATCCCTGGTCGGGGCACACGCAGGAAGTGAGTAATGAATGCATAAATTAGTGAAACAACAAATGAATGCTTCTCCCCCCTCCCCCCGTCTCTTTGAAATCAATCAATAAAAAGCAGATAATATAGCTCTAGTTCAGTGGTTCTCAACCTTTCTAATGCCGTGACCCCGCAATACAGTTCCTCATGTGGCGGTGACCCCAAACCAAAAAATAATTTTGGTGGCTACTTCATAACTGTAATTTTGCTACAGTTATGATTCGGAATGTAAATACCTGATATGCATTATGTATTTTCCGATGGCTTTAGGCGACCCCGCCGGGGTCACGACCCACAGGTTGAGAACCGCTGCTCTAGTTTATTGAGCACTTACTGTATATACCATATTGTTCTAACCCACGTGACTTACAGGTGTGATGACTTCCTCTACCTCCACAGACAGAGAGACCGAGGCACAGAGCAATCCACTCCTGTGCCCATGGCTGTACCTGTGACACAAGCAGGTTTTGCTTTGAGATGAGCCTGTGCTCCTATTGAATAAGGTCCGGCCCTACCTTCTGAGAGGCAGGGAGCCAGGACTGGCTCTCCCTGAAGGATCAAATGGCGAAGGCTTGAGAAACTGTAGCAGCGACAGTCACGTCTCAGGGACGGCTGGAGGCACAGAAACAGAGACAGCCAGACAGCTGCTTCCTGATCTAATGGCCTCTCTCTCTCCCAGGGCTGGCTTCCACATCTATTACGTGGATCAAATGTGCAAGCAGGGCTATGTTTCTTCTGGACCTAGGCGGCCACCTTGAATGCAGAAAATACTCCGCTATTCACTGCTGTCATAAATTACTCCTGGCGAGCCGTGAAAGGCTGCCGATGTCACCAAGCCGGAACCTGTCAACGTAGTCAAAAGACTCCCCTCCCACACACTCAACCCCGCGACAATCTGTGCATTGATTATTTCTCTAAAGCCAGTAAAAAAAAAAAAAAAAAAAAAAAATGAAAATGTGAACAAGATTTAAAAATTAATAAAATGCTACTCACTAAGTATATGTGCGTGAGTGTGTGTTTAATATATTAACTGAAAGTCAAAAGTTGGAGTCTGTGTCTTCAATCATCCAGTAATTTGTCCCCGGGGGAATAACTGATCTTTATTCGCGGCTGGCCACGGAATAGCAGCATTTGCAGATTGATGGTTTTATATGTATTTAGGTCATTTGTGAAACAAATATACAAAATATATTAAAACCAACCAGCAACAACTCATGCTTCATAATCGCATTAAAAACTAGCATCTGTGAGTGACCCAACTCATTGTAAAAAGCTAAATTGTTGGCTGGTAACATAAGGACATTATGTCCTTCATGGAAACATTTGCTTCGGATGGTTAATCGGGATTTCACATTTTAACCCTATACCAGATTAGTTTGTTGTTTTTTCATTTTAATCAGTCCAGCTCAAATATCATTGAATATCATAATCATTCACTAATGTATTTTCCATTTTTGCTTATTTTAATAATGATAAAGAATTTAAAATATACACATGCCTTTCAAAAGCAGGCTTGCCTTCTTATGCTATTGATAAAATGTTCTGCTGTATAATTCTGACTGCATTTCACACGTGTAACAAATGATGTTTGTGGACTCACTCACTGATTCATTCATTCAGCATGTTTATTGAACTGGAAATATGTGCCAGGACCTGTGTTCGCTACAGAAGGATAAAATAATGAGCTATACAGACATCATTCCTTTTTGAATGGAGCTTCTAGATGTGAGTAAGATTTGGTAAACTTTTTCTGTAAGGAGTGAGCGATGTCTCGTAGGCTTGGGGAGGAGCACTCTATCTCTGTTGCCGCTTTGTAACTCTGCTGTAATAGTGCAGAAGCAGCCACCAATGCACGAGCCCTTCAGAGGGCCGTGGTTCAATCCAAGGAGCCAGCCAGGTACAAGAAATAACCTGATGAACTCGGCACGATCCTGAAAGTTGTGATTGGGAAATGAAAGCTGGAATGACTTAATTCCACTGTTGTTTCCTGATCTCTGCTGTCAAGGATGGTTCCAGGGTGTGATGTGCAAAGTCAAAAACCCCTATCGTGGCCCTGGCTGGTTGGCTCAGTGGTAGAGCATCAGCCCGGTGTGTGACTGTCCTGGGTTCAATTCCCAGTCAGGGCACATAGGGGAAGCAACCATCTGCTTCTCTACCTTTCCCCTTTCCCCTTCTCTCTCTCTCCCTCTCTCTCTCCTTCTCCCGTAGCCATGCCTTGATTAATTCTAGAGCATTGACCCCAGCTGCTAAAAACAGCTCAATTGCAAGCGTGTCCCCAAACAGGGTTGCCAGGTGGATCCCAGTTGGGGCACATGTGGGAGTGTGTCTCTATCTTCCCTCCTCTCACTTGGAAAAGAAGAAAATAAATAAATACATACATACATACATACATACATACATAAATAAATAGAATGTAAAATCCCCATCATTTAAACACAGGGGACACTACTGAAGTTCACCAGGCTCCAGGCTCATGCCTCCTCACTCCCCTGGGATTCATGCCATGAATACATCATGATGGCATCTCATCATGATTCTGCTCACGCCTCATTTGGATTTAGTACGCTGCTTCCAGAACGTTCCCTTGTGCTGCACAGATTGCCGCTGCTGGTTAGCTCTGGCGAATAAAGGACCGAAGCTCTCGTTCCTGAGGTTGGGCTCAGGTGCACAAACCCTGGTTCATCCCACTTTGGAAATGTACTAAATCTAACTATCGTCCCCCCCCCCCCCCCCCCGTCCTAGTCTTTGACCTCTCGTTGGCAAATTTCCTATCGAACAAGAAGCAAACAGCTCTGGCCTGTTCAAGCCCTTTTGGCCAGAAACTACCTCAGAGCAGTGACTACTCCAAAGCAGACGGGGCGGCCCAGTGGTGCTAGCTGCTTGGGGAATGGTCAAGTGAGCTTTGTTCTCCGGGTCCTCAACTGAGCTGATGGGAGGCGGACAGCAGATGTCCCAATAGCCTCTGTCATTAAGATATCTGTCTGTGTGGGCTCACAAAGCCCCTTGTCTCTGTTTTGTAGCCGGGTCCTGCACTGCGGCATTGCTGTTGGAGCGAGGCAAAGGTGGGTCCCTGCAGCTGGTCCTCAAACGTGCTGAGCTCCGCTCCTGTCGTCAGGGGATTGGAAATCGGTCGTGACCAAGAGCATCTGCTACTGGGATCCCCGCAAGACAATATTATCAAATATCTGCTTGTCTAATTTTTATGTAAGTTGATTATACAGGGAGCCATGATTCCCCCTGCCCTGAAGAAGGAAGGTAAAAAAGAAAATAAACCCATTAACTTTTATATGAACCAACCACACGAGTAGCCTTTTTTTTAATTTATGAAACTAGTTTCAAATATTAAAAGCTTTCAAGAAAGGAGAATCAAGACCCAGCCTGCAGAAAAGAGAAGAAAGTATAATGAAAGCTACAGTCCAGAAGGATTTTTAAACTGCTGCTAATGGGAAAAGGAAAATCAGTCAAGTGGGAATTTTAAAAAGCCTGTTTTTGAGTCAGATCTTTAAAAGAGAGAGGCTTCTAATGACTGCAAAAATGTGTATTCCAGAGACCAGAGAAGTAGATGTGTTTATTAATTGTGTGATAATGTATAATTTTCTATGGGAAGTCTGAACATTTACATTATATCTCACTAGGGAAGGTTTCAGTATATGGTTTTTGGATAAATTAAGGTGTTACAAAGTAGACAGGGAAATTCACCAGTCTGCTTCCTAGTCAAGATACCACCATGAGCAGAGCAAAGAGCCTTGAATTAATTTTAAAATGTCATTTAAAAACCACTTACTGCACACAAGCACTCTGCAAGCATCTCAACATCTGATACCGATGATCATCCTCCTTAATAGAAAAGTATGTTAAAGTCAACTGACACTAGCTCATAACCGTTGCTTTTTAATTTTCAAAAATTTTGCAAGTTCACTGTGGAGCACAGCCATTGTTCTAAATAAAGAATACTGGTATACCATTAAATAAATTAAAATGAGAAAGGCAATATGCAAAACTCATCAATTCCTGTTTTGCTACATTTTACTAAGATCTGTGCTCTGCACATTATTTATGACTACTGTAACTGTCTGCTGTAAAGACTGATGGGATAAAGTGCATCTCTTCCCACCTCCGGGTATAGTGGAGTCATCTTGTCGCTTGAAATAGACCACAATGGAAGTATTTACACAACAGAAATTGGCATTTGCTACAAACAACAGCGTAATTTATTATTTTGTTGCTTGTCTAGACCCAAGAAATTTATGAAGAAAAGAGTAATGATTCTGATAAATTTAAAAGAATATTCATCAGATGATGAATAACACACAAACTCATAAACTATTCTTTCAGTACTCAAAAACAATCATTATTCAGTTCTGCAAAAATGTCACTTAGGTCACTGATGAGCAAGTGACATTCTTGCATATGTCTTTGTCCTTTTGCTTTCCTCTTGTAAACGTAAAGTAAGTATCAACCAACCTTCATTTCAGAACTGTATCTGTTCATCATTGCAACTTTAGGTTGGCTATAGGTATAAGAATTTGGCAAAAATCAATGAAAGTATTCTGTGATAACAAAAGAGAATATTGTGTATGTATTAGTATTTACAAAATGCATGCTACACAGCTTTTATATCAGTAAAAGTAATAATCAATTTACTTATGTATAACTGTGTATATATATATTTGAAACATTTTAGCAGCACATAGTAAACAGGGCTCAGAGAGACCATTGTAGCCAAGCTCACTTGGTAAGCAAGTGTTACCAGACCGAGTGTTGGGGGGAGGAGGAGCTTCTGCTGGGAGAGTGAGATCTTTCTAGGCCCCTTGGGGTTTCTGGTCTTATTTCCACTGGCTCTGGAATGCCTGACTTCAGAGATCTCACCCTGGTTTTTATGCAATCTCCTGTTTGTTTTCTTTTCTTTTCTTTTTTTTTTTTTTTGTTTTGGTTGGAAACAGGGAAGCAGTCAGACAGACTCCCGCATGTGCCTGACCAGGATCCACCCGGCATGCCCACCAGGGGGCGATGCTCTGCCCATCTGGGGCGTTGCTCTGTTGCGACCAGAGCCACTCTAGCGCCTGGGGCAGAGGCCACAGATCCATCCTCAGCACCCGGGCCAACTTTGCTCCAATGGAGCCTCGGCTGTGGGAGGGGAAGAGAGAGACAGAGAGGAAGGAGAGGGGGAGGGATGGAGAAGCAGATGGGTGCTTCTCCCGTGTGCCCTGGCCGGGAATCAAACCCGGGACTCCTGCATGCCAGGCCAACACTCTACCACTGAGCCAACTGGCCAGGGCCGCAATCTCCTGTTTGTCTTCTGATGGTTATTGGATATGGTTGATCTCATAAAACACATCTCCACCTCCACTGCCCCTCCTCTATTTTATTTTATTTTATTTAGTGAGAGACAGACAGACAGATCGGAAGGGAGAGAGATGAGAAGCATCAACTTGTAGTTGCAGCACCTTAGTTGTTCATTGATTGCTTTTCATATGTCCCTTGACCAGGGGTTCCAGCGCAGCCAATGACCCCCTGCTCAAGCCAGCGACCTTTGGGCTCAAGCCAGCGACCGTAGGTCATGTCTTTCATCTCACGCTCAAACCAGTAACCCCTCGCTCAAGCTGGTAAGCCCGCACGCAAGCTGGTGACCTCAGGGTTTCGAATCTGGAACCTCGGTGTCAAAGACTGATACTCTATCCACTGTGCCACCTCTGGTCAGGCCGACCCTCCTTCTTTAGATTTTATAATTAAATGTGCACAAGTCCCAGCAAATCTGGCATATGTGGGTCTTTCAACATTGATATCCCTAAGACCCATCATTGTCAGCCCTCTGACTCTTTTTCTTTCTTATAAAGTTTAACAAAACATTGACACAGATTTTAAATAAGTGATTTTCTGGCTCTTCTGAAAGGTACGTCCTTGCTGTCACTTCCTACTGCAGGATGCAATGATGAGAACAGGTGAGGGACCATTTCTATCTACAGTATCGCTTCTTCCTTAGTGTATACTGGCAATAAAATAATGAAAGGGGCTTATATTTTTATAGAACTTTAAGCTGTATAACGTACTTTACTACCGTATTCATTGGTCCTCAAAATAGTGGTGAGGTGTGTGGGGAAGATCTCATTAACTTAAGAGGAAATTGAGGCTCAAGAAGATTCAAGACGTCTCCATGGTGATAGCCTTATTACATTAAAACTCAGGTCTTATTTTCCATCAAGCACAACACCGTGTACCCCTATAGTGGAAATATGAACAAAAATCCCTCAGGTTTATTGAGCAAAGCAAGGCAATAAAGAAAGATTATGAAGTCCAAATAAATCGAGCAGGAAAGAGCCCATCGTTTCCTCATTACCAAAGCATAGCCCTAGGAAAGGAGAGAAGAGACATTGGAGGTAAAGTTTTGTTCCTTCCAAGTTCTTTTTCTCACAGAAATAAAGATTGCAGCTAAATGGAAAAACCCATCAGTTCTTGATGTCACTCCACCTCACAAAAGAGCTGATTCTCTTAGGGTAGAATCAGTAGAATGGAAAGTCTTTGGAAAGGTAACATGTATAAAATCATGCCTGTGAGCAGTTAGCATGTGCCAGATGTTTTCCCTCGTGTTTTAGGTCCATCGTCTGTTCATTGCCGAGAATATTTCCGTGAGGCGGCTGCTATGATCATTCCAGTTTACAGATGAGGAAACCGAGGCTTAGCACGATTAAGTAATTTGCCTGAAGTTACTCCGGTAGCAAGTCTCAAAACTTAGATAGGGACCCAGGTTTGTCTAACTCTATAACAGGCACTTTTAAAAACCCCTGTGCTAATCTAGAAAGAAAGTGAACTGTTTACAACCTCTGACAATCTCCTACTCTCTGCAAACTCTTTGTAGAAGCGGCTCCAGGGATGACAGTCCTGTCGGAGGGCTGGGATCAGCCCCAGAAAAACTTTCATCCCATCTCTGACTAAAACACTTCCTGCCCAGGCTGGAATCAGAGGCTGCCAAGACAGCTGTGGAGGAAAAAAAAAAAAAAAAAAGAGAGAAGAAAAACCCAACTTTTCAAAAGTAAAGTCCTATGATTTCAATGGGGAGTTAATCAAGTGGTGGAATTTGGACAAATATTGAGGTTCCTGTGTAGAAAAAGCCACATGTTTGCCCAACACCACTAGCAGGTCAGTTCCCAGTGCCAAAACCCCTGGGGGCTGACTACCAGCCCCAGCTAGGTGGGTCCAGGGAAGAGCCAGGTGCCAGTTAGATCCGGACTCCTGTCAGGTCTCCTGTGGCTCACCCGGACGGCAACACCAGAGCAGGCAGGTCGGAGCAGACTGAAATCTGAAATGCATCTCAATAAAAAAAATAATAAAAAAAAAAAACCTGTATTGAGAGAGAGAGAAGCATTCATTTGTTGTTCCACTTAGTCATGCATTCTTTGGTCACTTCCTGAATGTGCCCTGACCTGGGATGGAACCTGCAACCTCGGTGTTTCAGGACGACACTCTAACCGACTTGAGCTAACCCTCTCCTATTTTTTAGATTAGTAAATAGCCATTTCTTACAGTATTTATTGTCTGTGCTGATCATAGAGACACTGTGGGATTATAATACAAAAGGGGAAAATTCCAGGAAGCATTAATGAAAAAAAGCCACCCAGAAATAACTACTATAAGAAAATTAATACATATACTCTCATTCCCTATTATATATGTGTGTATACGTTATCTATAAATGATCTTATGTTATATAATCTAGTTCACTAAAATTATTTATAAAATTATCTTTTAGAGTTCTGACTTTTTAAATTTTCCCTCAAGTTATTTTCGTATATAATACGAATGAACACTTATTAAGTGCTCGCTATAACTGTTCTCGGTGTGTGCATCAATTTAAAAGAGCAAGTGCTGATTGACATATGGAGGAACTGAAGCTCAGACACGTGAGATGACTTACCTAACGTCACAGAGGGAGGAAGAGGTGGAGCCAGCACTTAAACCACGTGACCAGACTAAAGAGCTCACAGTCAGTATGTATTATATATACCTCTTCTCTATAGACAACCCCGCATTCTTCTTCTAAAAGACACATCTTAGCCCTGGCCAGTTAGCTCAGTGGTAGAGCGTCAGCCTGGTGTACAGGAGTCCCGGGTTCGATTCCCGGCCAGGGCACACAGGAGAAGCGCCCATCTGCTTCTCCACCCTTCCCCCTCTCCTTCCTCTGTGTCTCTCTCTTCCCCTCCCGCAGCCAAGGCTCCATTGGAGCAAAGTTTGCCTGGGCGCTGGGGATGGCTCCATGGCCTCTGCCTCAGGTGCTAGAATGGCTCTGGTTGCAACAGAGCAACGCCCCGGATGGGCAGAGCATCGCCCCCTGGTGGGTGTGCCGGGTGGATCCCGGTCAGGTGCATGCTGGAGTCTGTCTGACTGCCTCCCCATTTCCAACTTCAAAAAAAAAATACAAAAAAATAAATAAATAAAATAAAAGACACATCTTATCATGCAACAACTGACCTCCTACTCTACCGTTTCAATGAATTAGCATTCATTCAACAAGCACTCACTCACCTCCTACCCTGTGCTACCCCTGTGCTAGTCACTGGGAAACTATAGCATTAGGGAGACACAGTTCCAATTCACTCATTTCTTTATTAAAGAACTGTTGGCCCTGGCCGGTTGGCTCAGTGGATACAGCGTTGGCCCAGTGTGTGGACATCCTGGATTCCATTCCTGGTCAGAGCACACAGGAGAAGCAACCATCTGCTTCTCTCCCCCACCCCTCACCCCTTCTCTCTCTACCCCCCTCTCGCAGCCAGTCACTCAACTAGTTTGAGCGTCAGCCCAGGCGCTGAGGATAGCTGGGTTGATTTGAGCATCGGCCCCAGATGGGATTGCCGGGTGGATCCTGGTCTGTGCGCATGCAGGAGTCTGTCTCTCTGTCTCCCCTCCTCTCACTCAAACAAAACAAAATGAAGCAAAACAAAAACACACACACACAACTGTTTACAGAGTACCAAATGTGGGCATGGGTCCAGATGCTAGAGACAGAACAAGGAACAAAATGGAAGTGGTCCCTGCTTTGCAGAGCTGATGCACTTAGAGGGAGGACAGAAAATAAAGGCGGAGCAGAGCAGGCAAGGATGTACTCTAAGGTCAGGTAGCGAGGAGGGCTACGGAGAAACAGCAGCAGGAGGGGAAGGCCTGAGGGACGAGTGGCATCTAAGCAAAGACAAGGGAAAAGAGAGGGAGCAAAGCATGCCACCTTCTGGAAAAGAGCATCCTGAGGTGTCTCTAAGCCAGAGGGAAACGCTGATGTAAACACATAGGAGGAGGAGCCCGAGCAGGACCACAGACGCGGGAACACAGTCACGACAAGGACGGGGAAGAACGAGCCATCAAGATCGGCAGGGGAGGAATGCCGTGGGTGCAGGTACAGGGGCGGACAGACAGCTGGGAGCTGACGGAGGCACGTCAGGACGAACTGGAATGTCAGAGCTCGTTTTGACAGAGCAAAAAGCTGGTATAGCCTCGTTCGCCTCCTGAATTCTTTCATCAGCTTGTTCTCTAAACAACATTCAGTTATTTACATTTAAAATTCTACTGAGGTTATAGCTGAAGCGATGTTTAAGACTCAGGACCCGTACGTCAGTTTTCGATAATGACTAGTACTCATGGAGAAGTGGAAATAATGTTAGCATAGAATTAAGAGGAATCCTAAGGCTGCTGAGACAATAGGCTTCAACGAAGAGAGCCCCAAGCATTCTTGATCACCTAATACATGGCTGTTCAATTAAAACTTTTTTTTTTTTAAATGAGAGGAAGGGAGATAGTGAGAGAGACTCCCACATGCATCCCAACCTGGGATCCACCCGGCAACCCCTGTCTGGGGCCGCTGGAATCAAGCAATCTATTTTTAGTGCCTGAGGCTGATGCCCTTGGACCAACCAAGCTATCCTCAGTGCCTGGGGCCAATGCTCGAACCAATCAAGACATTGGCTGCAGGAAGGAAAGAGAGAGAGAAGGGGGAGAGGGAGGAGAAAAGAAGCCGATAGTCACTTCTCCTGTGTGCCCTAGGCGGGGATTGAACCCAGGACATCCATACACTGGGCCGATGCTCCATCCACTGAGCCAACCAGCCAGGGCCATTAAAACATTTTTGATAAATATTTTATCACATATGCTATCAAATAAACCATCTTGAGAAATTTCAAGATGTTGGGCATAGTTCTATTATATATGTATACTTGCACTTTCGAAGTACTATATTTGGATTCAGTTTTCCTAAAGAGCGTACGAAACGAACTTCCAGAGAACAAGACTGTCTGTGTGGAAAGTGTGCCCACCTCAGACAGGCGGCCTTTGTTCCATTTACATACACACTTGTCACTCCAGGATTAATTTTTTTAATCATCGCACAGATTAATGTGCACATGAACTTCAGTAACTATTTTTCACCTCTGTGAAACCAATAGAAGGGAATGGGGAGAAAGAAAGACAAAGGAAGTGGGAAATAGTGAAAAGGAGGAAGTCTGAATATTTATAGAGTAAAAACAGTAAGGCTCCACATGTTCTTTTAGGTTATCCCTGTAGCTATTTGTGCCAGAGAAAGTATGATAAAATGAGCAAGTCATTTTCTGTGGTGGTATCTGTGACAGTCACATATATCCATGGGACAACGGCCTTAAGTCTAAATCCTGGGAAATTACGTGCTATTACAGAGTTCTGCAGGCTTTGTCATTCTCCGTCTTGTAAAAAAACCTCTTTGTAATCAAAATGGGACAATACTTGGTTGATTGATTTTAAAATCGAATTACAGAGAGAAATCATTTTTAAAACGACATATGCATGTCTTTAGAGAATCTATTTAAAATTAGTAACGTACATCAATGTACTCATTTGCACAACATTTGATGTGGGACTTGAGACAATCTATGTGTTTGTTTACTATAAAAGGGTTTGCTAAGTGAATATTTCTGTCATTTTTGTACAAATTACACTCATGCTTCATGATGTGAGACCTCCAATTTTTATTTCTCTAAACTATCTGAAACTTAAAGATACAAGCAAAGCTACAGTAGTAGTATTGAATTCTTCTAGATTGTTCATTTTTCCTTAATTATCCTTACTTAATAAGAATTTTTAAATGAATTGCTTCTGTCAAGTTTTATCCAAAACTTTTAACTTGGTCTCAGAAAAACAAATTTCTTTTCCTGGTCCTATTTCATCACTTTGAGTCATTCTTATGTAAATCAAGTGATTAAAATAACAACGTCTTATACAAGCAACCTTAGAAAGAGGGAAAAAACAAAAGCTATTTTTGGTGTGCAGAGAATTCAGCTTACTGTGGCAAACATGAGAAATCAGAGTGTCATCTGGAGGTAGGTTAAGTGAAGTTCACTCAAGAGAGCTTTCTATATTACTTAACATAATATATGAAGAGCAAAAAATTTTTAAATGCAGTCAAAGGGGCAAACTTTGTAAAGGATAATATTTTAGGACCCCAACCCAGAAAGGAAAAATCCTTTCCTTTGAAGACTTTATCACTACTTTCCAAACAAGACTGTCTGTAATTAATTAACTGCTAATAATACAGAGAAGAGAGAATCAAACATTATTGCAAAAAGGTATGGCAAGTGACAGCATGCTAATTTAAGAGATAGTTCACCTCAGGTAATTGTGAGTGGGCAGCAGGCAACTTACTACTAAATGTCAAATACATTGCCTTTAGAGAAAAAAATACAGATTTATCTAACAGTAGTGCTCACTCTGCTTCAAACTATAAATTCTTACTAATGGGAAAGCACAACCCAAATATAAAGAGGTTGATATAAAGATAATCAAAAGACTTAAAATATACTAACACCAAGTTTGGGCAAAAATGAAGGAAGATGGCTAGAGTCATAGAGTTTTAATAAAGCATAGCTGATATTGTCCCTTAAGGAAAATCAGGGAATGTTTATTAAAAAACAATTTTAGGCCCTGGCCAGTTTGCTCAGTGGTAGAGCATCAACCCGGCATGTGGAAGTCCTGGGTTCGATTACTGGTCAGGGCACACACAGAAGAAGTAACCATCTGCTTTTCTATCCCCTCTCCCTCCCCCTTCTCTCCCCTTCTCCTCCCACAGCCATGGCTCCTTTGATTCAAGCACGTTGGTCCCAGGCACTGAGGATGGCTCCATGGAGACTCCACCTCCGGCACTGAAAATAGCTTGGTTAAGAGCATGGCCCAAGATGACCAGTGCATTGGCCCCAGACAGGGGTTGCCAGGTGGATCCCAGTTGGGGCACATGCAGGAGTCTATCGTTCCTTCTCTCACTTAAATAAAATATAATAAATAAAAATATAATAATAATATTTTTAAATATATACACCCATTATTCAGTCCTTGTAAGTCTAAAGATTTCTAGTAAATAATCCGAAACAACCAAAATGATATATATTAAAAGTTCTCAACAGAACTATATCTAAACAAATAAAGGAAGGAAAGAAGAAGAAATGGCATTACAATTAAGCTAAAATGTGTTACTCTGAGCTTAATTTTGCAGAGGTCTGTTTTCAAAATGCCTTTCTGTGTTTTGGATAAACAAACAAGCTTAGAGAACGCACTTTCCCACCTTCTCCTCTCCTGACTCAAACCAACTATAGAAAACTCCCTCAGGCGACTGCAGAGAAGGTGCTTTAGAATGGGGGTCGCATCAGGAACCTGTCTCATAAGCGGAGACAAATGATGGTGGCCAGCATCACAGTGGTAAGAACAAAAACCGGTCGAAGGACGGAGATGCTAAACATAGTTAAGAGGTAGAAATGACAACACTCGGTGACTAGTGGGATTTATTTGGAAAGTTTGGGTAAGACCCAAATATGTCAAGGGTACCTCTCAGGCTGTTGTCTGTGTTTGAGTGCCTGGACACAGGCGGGAAACTGCAACACCCTGTTCAGTTTTGGCTGATGAGGCAGAGTTGCCTGATGGATAGTCAAGTGGAAATACCTAAACAGCAGTCGGTTTAGAGTCCAGAAGAGAAACTGTGTTGAAAAGACCGATTTGTGAGCAAGGAGCATGGAAGAGGCACGACTGGATCACGCAGGAGACCTTGTGAGCAGCAGTCAGGAGAGATCGGAAAAGACTCCGATGCCATCAACATACCTGTCGGTTAGCAAGCCTGTGAAATAATTTACTAAGAAAAGGACGGACAGACACAGAGAGACAGTTCTCTTTCTAATGGACGGACACATAGAAACCAGTGATGACCACCCATGTGTTATACATCAAGTACTATGAAAATAAAATTAAATGTCTCCTACAGTAACGAGACTTGACAATAAATTCAGTGGGCTAAGCATGGGAGATAGTATTCTAATTTTAATCACAATAAAACCAAGGCTAAGAAGGGTGTTTGGTCCAAGGCTACAAGGATGCAATTCAGAATGGTAGAACTAGGAGTAAAACCATTTTTAAAAAAATATTGAGGGCCTGGCCAATTGGCTGGCGTGTGGATGTCCTGGGTTCGATTCCTGATCAGGGCATATAGGAAAAGTGACTCTCTGCTTCTCCACCCCTCCCCCTCCTCCTCTCTCTCTTTCTCTCTCCCTCTCTCTCTCTCTCTCTCTCTCTCTCTTTCTTCCACTCCTGCCGCCATGGCTCAATTGGTTCAAGTACATTGGCCCCGAGTGCTGAGGATGGCTCTGTGGAGCCATTTTAGTCCTTCTCTCATTGGCCCCGAGCTATTTTAGTCCTTCTCAGGTGCTAAAAATAGCTCGGTTGCAAGCATGGCCCCAAGATGGGCAGAGCAATGGCCCAAGACAGGGGGTTGCTGGGTGAATCCCAGTTGGGGCACATGCGGGAGTCTGTCTATCTCCTCTTCTCTCCCTTGGAAAAGAAAAATATAAAATAAAAAAATATATTGAATAAGTTGTTATTAAAATACCAGTTTTCTCTACTTCGTTGGAATCAGAAGACAGGATGGGGGGTAAAAGAAGGAGAATTTGCTCGTCAAACAATACTGTAAAATCACAAGAGTCTGAAGGCAGCTTTGCAAACTGAAGCCACATGAGGGGACACGGGCAAAGATGAGCCATTTCCGTCTTCTTGAAGCCAGTAGTGCCCCCTTCCCACCTACCCCACAGAGGTTCCAAAACGGACCCCTCTCTGGCTCGGTGTACAGCCCCTGTGTCTGTCTCTCATCAGTGCTAACACAGCAAGGTGTGTATTCATAATCCTGTGGCCCAAATGGAGGATCCGAAATTCCTTCCAGATATTCAGGCTGTTTTTTTTTTTTAATAAATTTTTATTAATGTTAATGGGATGACATTAATAAATCAGGGTACATATATTCAAAGAAAACATGTCTAGGTTATCTTGTCATTAAATTATGTTGCATACCCCTCGCCCAGAGTCAGACTGTCCTCTGTCACCCTCTATCTAGTTTTCTCTGTGCCCCTCCCCCTCCCCCTAACTCTCTCCCTCCCTCCCTCCTATGTCCTCCCTCCCCCCACCCCTGGTAACCACCACACTCTTGTCCATGTCTCTTAGTCTCGTTTTTATGTTCCACCAATATATGGAATCATGTAGTTCTTGGTTTTTTTCTGATTTACTTATTTCACTCCGTATAATGTTATCAAGATCCCACCATTTTGCTGTAAATGATCTGATGTCATCATTTCTTATGGCTGAGTAGTATTCCATAGTGTATATGTGCCACATCTTCTTTATCCAGTCATCTATTGAAGGGCTTTTTGGTTGTTTCCATGTCTTGGCCACTGTGAACAGTGCTGCAATGAACATGGGGCTACATGTGTCTTTACGTATCAATGTTTCTGAGGTTTTGGGGTATATACCCAGTAGAGGGATTGCTGGGTCATAAGGTAGTTCTATTTGCAGTTTTTTGAGGAACCACCATACTTTCTTCCATAATGGCTGTACTACTTTACATTCCCACCAACAGTAAATGAGAGTTCCTTTTTCTCCACAGCCTCTCCAACATTTGCTATTACCCGTCTTGTTGATAATAGCTAATCTAACAGGGGTGAGGTGGTATCTCATTGTTGTTTTGATTTGCATTTCTCTAATAACTAATGAAGCTGAGCATCTTTTCATATATCTGTTGACCATTTGTATTTCTTCCTATTCAGGCTGTTGATGGAAGTTTTGCTTGGAATTTAAAATGCATTACAACGGAGAGCCCCTTTGCCCTCTCAAATCAGAAAGCCCCTCTAGAGTGGTCTGAATTCTCCGAGTTGCATTAATGGGTGTTTTAACATATCGGGAAGGCAAATGTTCTTAATGTACGTAATTATTCTTTTTTTTATCCAGCCCCTATTGACTCCTTCCCAGACTTGCTTGGACGTGCGTGCACCCCTCTCCACCTACCAGAAGATAGCAGGATGAGGTGGAGGAGGAGGAGCAATCTCTTTCTTAAACCAATCAATCAGTCTGCCCCCAGGTCCTGTAAGGCAGTGGTCCCCAACCCCCGGGCCACAGACCGCTACCGGTCTGTGGGCCATTTGGTACCAGTCAGTAGAGAAAGAATAAATAACTTACATTATTTCCGATTTATTTATATTTAAGTCTGAACAATGTTTTATTTTTAAAAAATGACCAGTTTCCCTCTGTTACATCCGTCTAAGACTCACTCTTGATGCTAGTCTCGTAAGTTCGACAAGTATATTTAAAAATACCACAGTTTTTAAATCGGTCGCATAATTTTATTTTGTGCATTTATCCGTCCCACCCTAAAGGCCGGTCCGTGAAAATATTTTCTGACATTAAACCGGTCCGTGGCCCAAAAAAAGGCTGGGGACCACTGCTCTAAGGAGTTAGATCGCGTGGGACGTTAAAGCATATTTCTCTTCTTTTTCAAGGGAGACTTCCATCTTTACAGAGAGTGAGGAGGACCCCAGGACCCTCGGGGTGAAATCACTGGAGTTTTCAGGAGAGAGAATGGCACTGTCTCTCCGGAATCAAAAGTAAAGTATCAAACAAAGTAATGTGAATTTCATAATCAAGTACTGCCAAAGGGGGCAGAAACTTTGACATGGACTGCTGCCCACTGACACTGTGCTCCGGTGGTTACGGCCAGGGGAATGCTGCTCAGATTTGGGGAGTCTCTCTCACTTATTCAGAACTAGATGTCAAGATATTTATTCAGGATCTTAGCTACGAGGATACTCCTTAAGGACACCCATTCTCCCTTTTATCTTGTTGGTGTAATATGCCATCTTCTTCTTTTTCTTCTTGTTCTTTTCTTCTTTTCCAAGTGAGAGGAGGGGAGATAGACTCCTGCATGCACCCCAACTGGAATCCACCCAGCACCCCCCAACCCCTGTCTGGGGCTGATGCTCTATCTTAGGCCATGCTTGCAACAGAGTTATTTTTAGCACCTGAGGCAGAGGCAGGCTCCACGGAGCCATCCTCAGCACCTGAGGCTGATATGCTCGAACCAATCGAGCCATAGCTGCAGGAGGGGAAGGGAGGGAAGAGATATGGGTAGAGAAAAAGATAGTCGCTTCTCCTGTATGCCCTTGATCAGGACTCGAACCCGGGACATCCAGAGGCCAGGCCAACACTCTATCACTGAGCCAACCAGCCAGGGCTAATATGCCACTTTCTAATACAGCATTTAACGAGCTGTGCAGTTTCTACCACCCGTGTCTTGGAAGCCAGTCCCGATGTAAAAAGTGAAACTCCCTTTTAGTATCCATGCTGCAGGAAGTTAAGCCCAGGGGGAGAAACTCTGGAGAAGCCACTTGAGAAAGATCAAGGAGCAACGAGACACCAAACGTCCATGTGAAGAAGGCATCCTGTTAGAAGATTCTTCCACTCCAACCGATGCACTATTGATCACAAATGACCATTCTGGCATTCCTGACTCGCAAAACCATGAGCCAAATAACAACGGGCACCTCTCTACGTTTTGTGGTAGTAAGCTATGCTGCAAGAGATAAATATAGTAACAAGTGCGTTGCATCACACACTCAGTAAGTCTGCTGCTAAGATGAAGAATGGAGCAGAAGAGCATAAATGGGCACAGGACCTGAAGTAGTACAGTATAAAATTCTTGGTGTGCCCCAATCAATGCTATTTAGAGAAAGGTGGGCATTCTCAATTCCTCCAAATGGCAGGGTGACAGAATTTGACTTGTGATTAGATGTGGTCATATTGGGGGAAAACTGTGGACAGTGGGCAACAGAGTGGAAAGGCTGCTAGAGGAAGGCAGAAACACATACATTTTCTCGAGAAACTGACCACGCAGCAACGACGAAGGCAGAAGTATGGAAGTGTCACGTCATGGAGTGGAGTGGACATCGTCAGGAACATTTAGAATTAATACCTCTTTTTTTAATTATTTTTTTTTGTATTTTTTGTATTTTTCTGAAGTTGGTTAACGGGGAGGCAGTCAGACAGACTCCTGTATGTACCCGACCGGGATCCACCCAGCATGCCCACCAGGGGGCGATGCTCTGCCCATCTTGGGGTGTCGCTCTGCTGCAATCAGAGCCATTCTAGCGCCTGGGGCAGAGGCCACAGAGCCATCCCCGGTGCCAGAGCCAACTTTGCTCCAATGGAGCCTTGGCTGCGGGAAGGTAAGAGAGAGACAGAGAGGAAGGAAAGGGGGGAGGGGTGGAGAAGCAGATGGGTGCTTCTCCTGTGTGCCCTGGCTGGGAATCGAACCCGGGACTCCTGCACGCCAGGCCGACGCTCTACCACTGAGCCAACCGGCCAGGGCTTATAATACCTCTTTTATTGAAAAGAAGGAGCTAGACATCAATGGCTACAGATGATTCTAGAATGCCCAGACTTTAGCTAAGACAGCAAACAGAGAGAAGTAGCAGGTTATGAGGCAGAGGCAGGGGGAAGGGGCTGGCTAATGGGTTTGGTTTAAGTTGTGTTGAACTTGAGAGTTCTGTGGGACTTCAATGACTGTGGTCAAGTCCTGGAAAAGTGATTATACTGTGCTTTCATTCTAGCATAATTTTCACCTTTCTCTTGCATTTCCGAATTATTTTCAATAGAGGATAGCAGTCCAAGAGATGCTGGCTGCTACTGTATTCCCACTAACCACGCCATACAGATTCTTACATTATAACGGTCCTACCATCCCACCAACCCACTTTTTCCATTTGGTCCTTTTTATGGTCTCTAATTACAGACATAAGACCCAGGTAATGACTGGGTTACATTTTCTGCTAGACAAATTATGTCCATAATTATAGGCACATGTTCACTGAGATATTGGAGCATCTGATGTTTCTGTAGAGAAGATAATTGGCAACCTTTGCACTGTAATTAAGGCTAAATGGGAATCCTAATCATTCTCCAAATGAGCAAACGGTAAGCCAGCCTTGATCGGCTGTGTCATGGCAGCAAATAAAATGAATTTGCTGTACAGGTTAATTAGTCGTCTGCGAGTGTCACAACCCTCAGGAACTCCTGGCACGAGATCAAAGCAGTAGCGCTAATTAGCAGTACATTGTTGCAACTCTCTGAGTTTTACTGAGCTTATCCTTGGAATTCTAGCTTCTCACCGTTGTTTTTCTTTCCCTTTGAATCTTCCTTCTCATAGCAGTTCGTCTCAAGTCATGTAAATTTTCTACCCATTAATTCTAGTAAAGGCAGGAGAGGGTGGAACAGCAAGGATTGTAGAGGAAGATGGAGCTGGGTTCAGATCCCACTCAATTTTACTCTTATTAGTGAAAACTTAGACGATTTCACTGTTAGCCTCTCTCCATTTCAGTAGTTGTCTATGAACTATATGTGACTCATAGATAACTTTTGATGCATTTCCAAGTAAACAATGGACATTAATAAACTGTTCTTTGCCTGACCAGGCAGTGGTGCAGTGAATAGATCATCAACTTGGGATGCTTAGGACCCAGGTTTGAAACTCTGAGGTCACTGGTTTGAGCACAGGATCATAGACATGACCCCATGGTTGCTGGCTTGAGCTCAAGGTCACTGGCTTGAGTAAGGGGTCACCAGCTCAGCTGGAGCCCCCCAGTCAAGGCACATATGAGAAAGCAATCAATGAACAACTAAGGTGCCGCAACTATGAGTTGATGCTTCTTCTCTTTCCCTTACTGTCTGTCTGTCCCTCCCTCCATCTCTCTCTCTCTCTCTCACTAAATAAATAAATAAATAAATAAATAAATAAACTGTTTCTTAGGTTTTACAGTGAACCTATCATTAACAACAGTTTGGTATCTGTTCACAGCTGTTCATTAGGTGTGAAATTTATACACCAGGAAGTACACAAATTAACTGTACGCTTGCTGACTCTGGGAAATGCATACCCTTGAGAACCCTAAAGACATTAAGATCGCTCAGAAAGCTTCTCTGCTTTTTTCCAGTCAAACCCCGTCTGACCCCTTCCACAGGCAGCAACCTTTCTGACATTTTCCCGTCAGTTCTGGCTGTCCTAGAACGTCACGTGACTCTAACCAGGCATCTAGAACTCTTTCACGTCAGGCTTTTCTTTACTCGGCATCACGCGTCTAAGGTCTACCCACGTCGTGACATCAGTTCATCCTTCCTGCTAGAGGAATGAAGAAGCCTTGACATTTCCATCACTTAATAGAACTCTATGTCTCACTCATGTCAAAGCACAACCCAGGTATTCTCATTTCAAAGACAAGATCCCCGGATGTGGGGACTTGGTGACCTCGGGCCTCTGTCACCTGGGGCTTCACCTTTGCCTAAGGGCTTGCTCCATCTGTGCACAGAAGCTGATACAGACAAAAAGAAAGAGGGCAGGAGGGGACCTCCGGTGCTTAAATTCCCAGCCCAGAAGTGTCACACATCTCCGCTAAGCATATTCCATCAGGCAGGGTGGGTCACATGGCCACACATGTGTGTTTTGCTCCTGGGTGGGCAACCCTGTTTTTGTTTTTGTCTTTATTTTTTTTTGAGAGAGCAAGAGAGAAAGAGAGGAAGGGAAAGAGATGAGAGTAATCTACTCATAGTTGTGTTACTTTAGTTGTTCGCTGATTGCTTCTCATACGTGCCTTGACCAGGGGGCTCCAGCCAAGCCAGTGACCCCTTGCTCAAACCAGCAACCTTTGGGCTCAAGCCAGTGACCATGGGGTCATGTTCAAGCCAGTGACCCCTTGCTCAAGCTGGTAAGCCTCCACTCAAGCCAGATGAGCCAGCACTCAAGCCAGTGACCTCGGGGTTTTGAACCTGGGTCCTCCGCATCCCAGATTGACAGGCTATCCAGTGTGCCACCGTCTGGTCAGGCGTGGCAACCTCATTCTTGCACCCACTCTGCACCACGGGAGGAGGAGTGCGCTTGTTCAATGGAGAGCTAGTATCTCCGTCACAACGTCTGACTTGAACCCGGGACACTGGTCACAGTGGGCTCTACTGGCTGCCCCTGTAAGGAGATAAAAACATAAACACTACACGCCAACGAAACAGTGTCCACAGGTGCTGCACCTAACGAGTCTCGAGGTCAACTCCTATCTCTCCTGTTGCAGTGACATTACAAACTGACCTCATCGTGGTCACTCTGCTGCTTCTACGGGCCACCCAGGAGGCTGCAGAGAATGTTCCTAACCTTGCCCCTTGCCTTCGCTTCTTTAGTCATCTGCCACTCATCTCTGCTAACCTCTTCCAACATCAGGTCTGAGAAACCATGTGCTTAGGTAGGTCTGCCTGGTATCCAGAAGCCGTTTTCAAGAACAACAAGTCGAAGAAAGTTGTTCAATGATGCAAACGAGATGCAAAACCCACTTGTATTTCATTGGTGAAAATGCACTGTACAAAAAAAGGCTGAAAGTATTGGAGTATCTGCATGTTCTCTGGTCCCCTAATTTTTGTAAGCAGTAGCTGACTCTTGCACTGTGCCCGACTTGATTCCTAGTTGACAGACACTAGTTGAGCAGCCTTCATTTGGGGGTCACCTATCACAACACCTCCCAGTCTCCACCTGAATGCTGATGTGAGGTCAACCGACTACTGTATCTCACTGAAATGATCACACCTTTTTTTGCCTTTGCCAAATATTGATTCCTTTAGCCGAGGCAAAAAGCCTTTGACCAAACTGTTCCCTGGTTCAGTGGCAAGGATTCACTGTTTTGTCTGCTTATGTGTCAGTGCAATCGAAAGTGGTTTCTTCCTCAAGAATCAGCCAAGATTTCCAGGGTGGTGGCGCAGTGGATAAAGGGTTGACCTGGAACACTGAGGTCACCGGTTTGAAACCCTGGACTTGCCTGGTCAAGGCACATATAGGAGTTAATGCTTCCTGCTCTTCCCCCCCTTCTCTCTCTCTCTTATCCTCCCTAAAATGTATAAAAAATAAATATAAAAGAGAATCGGCCCATCATATTTACTCACTTGGTGTTTATTGTCTGTGGAAAGATCAAGCTAGCCCAGTACTGGCAATGGGCCACAGCTAACTACTGTGAATACGTTCTCTTCATTACTGTGTGTCTTTTATTTACAGTAATGAAGGTGATAAACCATACCTACATACCAAAATTGAAATGGAACAGAATTTCTGTCAAGAAAATAAAATCTCTTTCGAAAGCAAAGTGTGTCAGTGCTTTTGTGTGTTCCTAGTTGGGGCCCCCTGGGGTTCACACCTGGGAAGATATATATCTAAATGGTGAGAAGAAAAAGGGAAGAGACAACCTGACCGGGCAGTGGCACAGGGATAGAGTGTCAGCCTGGGAGGCAGGGGATATAGAGAACCCAGGCTGAAAACCCCAAGATCACCGGCTTAGTGCAGGCTCACCCCGCTTGAGTGCAGGGTCACAGGCTTGAGTGTGGATCACCAGCTTGAGCATAGGATCATAGACATGACCCTGTGGTTGCTGGCTTGAGCCCAAAAGTTACTGACTTGAAGTCCAAGGTCACTGGCTTGAGCAAGGGATCACTGGCTCAGCTGGAGCCCCCTGGTCAAGGCATGTATGAGATAGCAATCAATGGACAACTAAGGTGCTGTAATGAAGAATTGATGCTTCTCATTTCTCTCCCTTCCTGTCTGTCCCTCTTTCTGTTTCTCTGTCTCCTCTCTCTCTCTCTCTCTCTCTCTCTCTCTCGCTTAAAAAAAGAAAAAGAAGAAAAGAAAGAGCCCTGGCCGGTTGGCTCAGTGGTAGAGCATCGGCCCGGCACGTGGAAGTCCCGGGTTCGATTCCCGGCCAGGGCACACAGGAGAAGCGCTCATCTGCTTCTCCACCCCTCCCCCTCTCCTTTCTCTCTCTCTCTCTCTCTCTTCCCCTCCCACAGCCAAGGCTCCATGGAGCAAAGTTGACCCGGGTGCTGAGGATGACTCCATGGCCTCCGCCTCAGGCGCTAGATCAGCTCCCAGTTACAGCGGAGCAACGCCCCAGATGGGCAGAGCATCGCCCCCTGGTGGGCATGCCAGGTGGATCCCAGTCAGGTGCATGCAGGAGTCTGTCTGTCTGACTCCTCACTTCTCACTTCAGAAAAAATAAATAAATAAAATAAGAAGAGAAAGACCTATGACCACGAGACAACAATAACGTCCAATCCCGTGAGCAAGTTAACAAAGCACTTTCAGGAGGCTGCACTCGCTGAAGTGATTTGTAATTTGTGGGAAGCCACTAATTGCAACTTATATACGATAGCTTTAAATTCTTCCAAAAGAGTGGCCTGCTTATTCAAAAGGAGGCATTTAAAAACAGCCCAGCTGCCAGGAGCTGTTGCCTGAGGTCACTGACATTCTGTCCTCCTGGGGAGAGAGGCAGATTAAACTGCTTATACTGACAATTGGATTTAAGTGTCCCGTGGGGTTGGTGGAGACATTGGCCAATACTAAAATGAAGATTACTTAAAGGAAAAAAAACATTGCTGTTTGACTAAGGACAGTCTGATTTCAGCCCACAAACCTGCATTTATGGTTATGCTTATAGGGAGAAGAAGACTCTTCTAGGTGTCATTTAGAAAAAGATAAAAACAAAAAATTAACATCAGTTCTAAAGTATTCCCTATAGAGACCACTACTCACCTCCTAGAAACCAATTAAGACAATAAGTACCGTTACCATTGACTAAGAGCATACCACCTGTCCAGCCCTTAGTACTATGCCCCTTCTAGGGCCCATGAGGCCTTGCACATTGAGGCCTAGCTTGACCCATTTATGTTTTTCCTTAGAGGTCTCCTGGACTCCTTCGAGGTTTTAGGCATTCAACCTTGCTATAGCTCTCCCCCATCCATTCTCTCCACAACCTTCTTTGTCTAGCTATTCACCCCTTATTTTTCAGCACTCAACCAAAATGTCTAGCAACAGGTGGATCAGGAATTTCCTACTTTGGCCATTTCCCCTGAACTTGAATGTGCATATTGTGACATCTTCCTTCCGTGATGCCAGACCATGTAGATCTCATGCTATGAATTCTCAAAACATGCTTCCCTCTTTCTTTCCTAACACCTTAAAAGAGGCAGAAGACATTTTTTTTTTTTTTGGCTGAGAAGAGGGGAGATAGTGAGGCAGACTCCCACACGCACCCTGACTGGGATCTATCCAGCAACCCCATCTGGGGCTGATGCTCAAGTACTGAGCTATTTTTAGTGCCTGAGGCTGATGCACTCCAACTGAGCTATCCTTAGTGCCTGGGGCCACACTTAAAACAATTGAACCACTGGCTACGAGAGGGGAAGAGGGAAACAAAAGGGAGAGAAAGATGGGGAGAAGTAGATGGTTTCTTCTCCTGTGTGTCCTGACTAGGAAAACAGCCTGGGACATCCATATACTGGGCCAACGCTCTATCCACTGAGCCACCGGCCAGGGCCAAACATTCTGGTCTTATTCACATATGCATCCCCTTCTGCTGGTTCAATTACTATAGGAGTTTAAAAATAGGATGAATGCAGCTTTTGTGAATTCTCATATCATTCCTTAAGATAGGAATTATTGTTTCTATGAGAACCCTGGAGGTTAGAGAAGAAACTTCTCTAAGATCCTCAATGCAATAAATTATAGAATGCCTTACCTTACTTTGACACTTATATCTTCAAGTCTTATGCGGCCTTGTCTTACACTTTAGCATGAACTCATATTTGGTGAATTTAACATACAAAAGTAAGGACAGCACATACACACGCCAAAAAATGGTAAGTGGCCCTGGCCGGTTGGCTCAGCGGTAGAGCGTTGGCCTGCGTGCGGGGGACCCGGGTTCAATTCCCGGCCTGGGCACATAGGAGAAGCACCCATTTGCTTCTCCATCCCCCCTCCTTCCTCTCTGTCTCTCTCTTCCCCTCCCGCAGCCAAGGCTCCATTGGAGCAAATATGGCCCGGGCGCTGGGGATGGTTCCTTGGCCTCTGCCCCAGGCGCTAGAGTGGCTCTGGTCACGGCAGAGCGACGCCCCGGAGGGGCAGAGCGTCGCCCCCTGGTGGGCAGAGCGTCGCCCCTGGTGGGCGTGCCGGGTGGATCCCAGTCGGGCACATGCGGGAGTCTGTCTGACTGTCTCTCCCCGTTTCCAGCTTCAGAAAAATACAAAACAAAACAAAAAAATGGTAAGCAACATTTGTGTAGCTTATGGGTAGGGGGTGGTACTGGTTTTGATGTGATTAACCTGAATTTGCTGCTTTGGGACATCCTGGGCAGTAGCTCAAGAACCAAAAGTTCTGGAAAATACTTGATGGCTCTAACTGGGAGCCAGGAGAGTGGGGTGAGGCGAGGCTAAGCTGTTTTCCTCACGCAGCACTGTGTGACATCTGCAAGAGTGAGCTCCCCCATCGAGTCAGGGCTGAAATACAGCACAAAGGAGAGGGCTGTGTCACTCTGATGGGGACAGACAACGGCCATACCCATTGCTACTCCTTTATCAAGTTGGGGCTGTGGCTATTCTAGCCAGAGGTAATAAAATCATAATCATGTCAAACCACTTTTGAAAGATAGATTATGGCCTGACCTGTGGTGGCGCAGTGGATAAAGCGTCAATGCTGAGGTCACCGGTTCGAAACCCTGGGCTTGCCTGGTCAAGGTACATATGGGAGTTGATGCTTCCAGCTCCTCCCCCTTTCTCTCTCTCTCTGTCTCTCTCTCTCCCTCTCTCTGTCCTCTCTAAAAATGAATAAAATAAAAAAAAAGAAAGATAGATTATGGGTGAATTCATCAGCTTAGGTCAGGACATCTAGTTAACTTTTATAAATATGCACAATAACTTTGAAAAATTGAAAATCTTCACAATAACATGGTTAAGGGAGATGTTTCCATTCTCTGTACTAATTAATGAGTTTGTGCGCAGAAGCGGTGGGGACGGTCACCCAGAGCCTGGGGACGACTTTATGGGAAAACTTCATTGCTTCCACTGGATGATTTCTCTGAAAATTAAAAAGTTGAGGAGCCCTGGCCGGTTGGCTCAGTGGTAGAGTGTTGGCCCAGTGTGTGGATGTCCCGGGTTCAATTCCTAGTCAGGGCACACAGGGGAAGTGATCATCTGCTTCTCCAGCCTTCCCCTCCTCTCTCTCTCTCTCTCTCTCTCTCTCTCTCTCTCTCTCTCTCTCTTCCTCTCCCACAGCCATGGCTCAACTAGCTTAAGCGCATCAGCCCCAAGCACTAAGGATGGCTCCATGGAAGCCTCCACCTCGGGCGCTAAAAATAGCTCAGTTGCAAGCACAGCCCCGTATGGGCAGAGCATCAGCCCCAGGTGTTTTGGGGTGGGTCCTGGTCAGGGTGCATGTGGGAGTCTGTCTCACTATCTCCCCTCCTCTCACTTGGAAAAGAAAAAAATAACTCACGGAGTTGTCCTTGTCTGACATCTCACTGTGCTATCAATCTTACTAAAAAGAGCGAATCAGTCTTGATCTGATGCTTATTGATGAGCAAGTTTGTAAGTCGGAAAGCATTTAACAGCTCCAGAAGCCAGCTCCTCAGATTTCCAGATCAGAGATAGATCCAGAAGAAGCACAAAGTCCCTTAGGTGTGAACCAGACTCCCCACGACACTACTAGCTTTGGTGTGTTTCATTGTAACCGCCCCCCAAAGATGGTGTTAGCCCACAAGATGGAAGACATGACTCAATGGTGGCTTAAGCAGCCAGTTGAGCAAGAAGTGACCTCCAGGGGGATTTGTTGGTCCAAAGTTGAGAGGGACAGAAGAAGAAATGGGCACTGTGGAAAGACTGGGACAGAGTCACAGGAGGAACATCAAGTTCATGGCCAGGAACTAATTTTGTTCACATATTAAATAAACACACATGACACATTTTTATAAGCCAGTTTCAGGGATGTTGCCGAATCCTGGGAATATAAAAAAAATTTTTCACAAGGTAATTAAGGCATTATGTCTCCCCAGAGAATCTCCTAGTTCAGAGAAAACTCCGGATATTGGAGAGACATTTATATTATTAGGAGAGAGGTATTCCCAAGATGATACCACTGCCCAAAGAGAGCTCCCAACCCTCAAAGTGCAGGATTTCTAAAAGGACTTATGTAAGCAGAGTAGGCCTGGAGAAATGTTATTCTGAGCGTCTGTTATGTAAGACATTGGACTTAGCCAGTGCTGAAGGGAGAGAAAGATCCAGAATGCTATTGTAGCAACCCAGGCTCCAGTGGGGTAGCATTAGAAGTAGTAATATTTGGCATTTGAAACTGACTTCATAAATTTTAAAGGAGAAATTGGCTTTCCTGTCTATTCCTGGCAGGGTTCACACCCACTCGTGGTCCACAAGCATCTCAGGGCCCCGGGATATACCCTGAGACATCTAGCTCTAGCCATTTACAGAAGTAGATATTCATTCACTTCATCAACTCATGCTCATTCAACAACTCTTTATTTCTCCTTTACTGTGTTCCGGAAACTGAGCTGGGAACCACCAGGGCCAAAGCGGATACGATACAGACTCTGTACAATAGATAAAAACGAGTCGATGACTTTTTCACCTACCCAACCCTCCAGCCTGAACTGACCAAAGACTGACAGTGTCTCCTCTCACCTGGCGTGCATCGTGGGGAGGAGGAGGGGGTGACGGGGACAGGGTGAAGTGAAGAGAGCACAGCCCCGCGGCGCAATGGGTCAGAACCGCCCCGGAAGGTCAGGCCAAGGGCTGCTGGACCGACGCCGATGTCACTGACCCAGGGACCGCACTTTCAGAATCCGCCGAAACAGAGGAGCTTCCTGTCTCTTTTCTCCGCTACTCCAGTCCAAAGAGGCTGCCCCTCCTTGTCACTGCGAGTAACACCACCGATGGAATTCTATACGGTCTCATTTCCTACTTCGTACGTGGATTTCATTCTCCACGGGCCAGAGTGGGAACCTGTTAGAGTTTCTTTGACTTTCTTTCTTGCTGAGAGGTAGATACTCATTACATCGGAGCTGATATAGGAAATGTCACGGTTTCTAGACCCAGTCTCTTAGGTGAGGGTAGACAGCTTCAGGAGCAAACTTTCACTGGACAGAAAAAGTTTGCCAGCTGACAGACAGCCCTGTGTTGTGACTTGGAGACATGTCCTGAGAAAAAGAGACCGTCTTTATCTGAGGGCTTGTGCCCTGACAAGCTCAAAAAAAAAAAAAGCTTTCAAAGTTTAGGATATGATAAAAACGTAGTTATACGTTTTATGTAGAACAGTGGTTCTCAACTTGTGGGTTGCGACCCCAGCGGGGTCGCCTAAAGCCATCAGAAAATACATAATGCATATCAGGTATTTACACTCCGAATCATAACTGTAGCAAAATTACAGTTATGAAGTAGCCACCAAAATTATTTTTTGGTTTGGGGTCACCGCCACATGAGGAACTGTATTGCGGGGTCACGGCATTAGAAAGGTTGAGAACCACTGATATAGAAAATATATTCATTGTGGAAGAAAATAAAATTTAAACCTGTTCACCTAAATACCCCCCAAAAAGCAAAGCCTGCCTTTAACCTTAGAATAATCACTAATGACCTCCTGAATCTCAATGTGTTTTAATTAGGGGACCAGCTAGCTGGGGCCAAAGGAGCAGCCACCCCTAGCGAGGCAGCAAGCTCACATAATTGGGGAGCATATAAGGAGAGACTATCTTCATTAGTCTGCACGCATCTGCATGCTGAGGTAAAAACTTGAATGTGTTTTTCACTTGCCCGTGGAGATAAATCGGTAAATATATTGCTGCGAGAGAGATGTCGGAGAGCTTACTGCCTATGTTTTCTTCTAAGATACTTATGGTTTCATGGCTTACATTTAAGTCTTTTATCCATTTTGAGTTTATTTTTGTGAATGGTGTAAGTTGGTGGTCTAGTTTCATTTTTTTTTGCAGGTAGCTAGGTGTCCAATTTTCCCAACACCATTTATTAAAGAGGCTGTCTTTACTCCATTGTATGGTCTTACCACCTTTGTCAAATATCAGTTGTCCAAAGAGCTGTGGGTTTATTTCTGGGTTCTCTGTTCTGTTCTATTGATCTATATGCCTGTTCTTATGTCAGTACCAGGCTGTTTTTGAGTACAGTGGCATTGGATAAACAAATGGGACTATATCAAACTAAAAAGCTTCTGCACAGCTAAAGACAATAAGAACAGAATAAAAAGACAAACTACACAATGGGAGAATATATTTGACAATACGTCTGATCAGGGGTTAATAACCAAAATTTATAAAGAACTTGTAAAACTCAATACCAGGAAGACAAACAATCTAATCAAAAAGTGGGTGAAAGAAATGAATAGACACTTCTCCAAAGAGGACATACAGATGGCCAATAGGCATATGAAAAAATGCTCAACATCACTAATCATTAGAGAAATACAAATTAAAACCACAATGAGATATTACCTCACACCAGTCAGAATGGCACTCATCAACAAAACAACACAGAATAAGTGCTGGCGAGGATATGGAGAAAAGGGAACCCTCCTGCACTGCTGGTGGGAATGCAGACTGGTGCAGCCACTGTGGAAAACAGTATGGAGATTCCTCAAGAAATTAAAAATCAAACTGCCTTTTGACTCAGCTATACATACACTTTTAGGAATATACCCCAAGAACACCATAGCACTGTTTGAAAAGAAGAAATGCACCCCCATGTTTATGGCAGCATTGTTCACAATAGTGAAGATCTGGAAACAGCCCAAGTGCCCATCAGTGGACGAGTGGATTAAAAAGCTTTGGTACATATATACTATGGAATACTACTTAGCCATAAGAAATGATGACATCGATCATTTACAACAACATAGATGGACCTTGATAACATTATACTGAGCGAAATAAGTAAATCAGAAAAAACTAAGAACTATATGATTCCATACATAGGTGGGACATAAAAGTGAGACTCAGAGACATGGACAAGAGTGTGGGGGTTATGGGGTGGGGGGAGAGGAGAGGGAGGGGTTTGGGGGAGGGGAGGGGCACAAAGAAAACCAGTTAGAAGGTGACGGAAGACAATTGGACTTTGGGTGATGGGAATGCAGCATAATCAAATGTCAAAATAACCTAGAGATGTCTTCTCTGAACATATGTACTCTGATTTATCAATGTCACCCCATTAAAATTAATTTTAAAAAATAGAAAAAACAAAAACAAAAAAAACCTTGAATGTGTAAACTGAAGAAAAGGAAAGAAATTAGCACAGATTCCTGCAGGAGGATTGGGCTTAGAAAAATAGCAGCCTCAGCTCAATTCAAGTGTGTATGGGTGTTCTCTCTCAGATCAAGTCTGGCTAGGTCTAGTAAGCCCTGTCCTGCTCACATAAAGGGCAAATCAGTCTCTCTTTCAACACGTGTCTGAGGACCCCTGGGCTGCACGTGCGCAAACCTGAGGCATTGTGGGGAGCAGGCACACGGCACTCAGCCAAGCTCGCAGAGAGTGGAGGAGTGGGACTTTGCAAAAGCAAGGTTTCCACTCTAGAAGAGTTCCACTCAGTCCCCACCTAAATTATCTGTCCTCAGCCCAGTGGGCGGCACCTGAGAGGCCGTCCGTAGTACTTTTGAGTATGGGACTGACTGGAGAAGTAAAGAGCCAAGGTGAGCTGGGTTTTACTCATGAACTTGCCATTCATTGGGCCTTCAAATATTCCCCAGTGGCTCTGGCAGTTGGCTCAGCAGTAGAGCATTGACCTGGTATGTGGAAGTCCTGGGTTCAATTCTCGGTCAGGGCACACAGGAGAGGTGACCATCTGCTTCTCCACCCCTCCCCCTCCTATCTCTGCCTCTCTTTTCTCTCTCTCTCTCTCTCTCTCACTCCCACAGCCATGGCTCTATTGATTTAAGTGTATCGGCCCCAGGTGCTGAAGATGGCTCCGTGGAGCCTCCACTTCAGGTGCTAAAAATAGTTTGGTTGTGAGCATGGCCCTCGATGGGCAGAGCGTCAGCCCCTGATGGGGTTACCGGATGGATCCCGGTCAGGGTGCATGCAAGTGTCTATCTATCTTCCCTCCTCTCACTTGGAAAAAGAAAAAAAAAATTATATTCCCCAGTAAAAAAACTCTTGGCCATTTATGTCTCTATGTCTTAATTTTCCATGATAAGTTCTTCGTGTCAAGTTACAGAAAGGTGAATATGATGGTGTCCTACAGAGGAAATGTCTTAAATAAGAGGTCATTGTCTAAGATGCTTAGGGACACTAAGCTTCATCAGGCCTGTCAAACCCTGCTTTTCCAGATGGTGCATGGACGTGAACATTTTTAGAAGCACATCTCTTCCAAATATTAAGAACTTTAATTCTTTTCTATTATAAAATATTGATGCTCCAGCCATTAAAAATAGTGCAACATGAAAACTTGCTGATCTGCTTTTTGTCAAGAGAAGAAAACAACATGTTTGGCAAAAGCCGTTGATTTTCCAGCAATCTGAGCAATAAAGGGACTCAATTCTTAGAAAAGTTCCAAATTCAACCCCACCTGCTAATGCTTCCAGCAGATCCTGCATATTTAGCTCAGAATCTGGAAACATTTATAATGTGGAGTTCTTAATGAACTGAGGGGGAAGGGGAAAGAAGATGGTGACAATTTCTACATTTTACGGGCTATAGGCATAGTCACCACTCCTAAGCAATTAGGAACAAAATATTTAAACTCTTGGCCTCAATCTACCCAACTATAAAGTACATGACCCAAACTACCTGCTTCTCCAAGTATGTAACAAGTAAGCGTGATAATAGTAACTCCTCTTTTTTGATGTGAGCATTTCTTACATGTTAGAAATTATGCTAAGACCCTTACTTGAATTAGTTAATTTGGTTCTTACTACAAGCCTAAAATAATTCTATAATCTCCACTTTACATATACAGTGGTACCTTGAGATACGAATTTAATTCGTTCTGTAACCGAGCTCGTTAGTCAACTCGTATATCAAACTGCTGATACTGGGCCCGTGCGCCAACGCGCCAACTAGAGGCAGCTTCTCGAATCACAAGACGTATCTTGGAATTTCGCTCAGATCTCAAACAAAAATACGAACCGAGTTGCAGCTCGTATCTTAAAAAACTTGTATGTTGGTCTGTTCATATCTCAAGGTACCACTGTGTATATGTGTATATATATATATAAAGCCAACAACAAAAAGAAGAGGAGGTATTTAGAGAATAAACAATTTCCTCAAATCAATAAAAGAGATATAAGATCAAAATTTACGTCTGGGCCCTGGCCAGTTGGCTCAGTGGTAAAGCATTGCCCAGCATGTGGTTATCCCGGGTTTGATTCCCAGTCAGAAGCGCCTATCTGCTGCTCCAACCCTCCCCCCTATTGGTTCTCCCTCTCTCTCTCTCTTCGCCTCCTGCAGCCATGACTTGATTGGAGCAAGTTGGACCCAGGTGCTGAGGATGGCTCCATGGCCTCTGCCTCAGGCACTAAGAAGAGCTCAGTTGCTCAGCAATGGAGCAAAGCCCAGATGGGCAGAGCATCGCCCCCTAGTGGGGTTGCCAGGTGGATACTGGCTGGGGAGAATGCAGGAATCTGTCTCTCTGCCTCCTCTCACTGAATAAAAAACAATTAAGTCTGTCTCCCTACAAAACTAGTGTTCATAAACACTTAAATAAAATAGACTCTCAAATTAAAAATCATTATTTCCTTTTTTACAAGGTTGGTGTATAATCACATATTAGCAATTAAATAGATATGTAGAGCATAAACATTCATACACACCCCTCATTTTCAATCCCAAGCAGCTACTCTGGTTATTTCTATGACTTAAAAAAGATTTTTTTTTCTCTATATTCTGGATAAATAGATCAATTCCATAGCTCAGGGGGGAAAAGAAAACAGAAAATAAAAAAAGATATGGTCACTTTTGAACATAAAATAAGTTTGTTCTATAATTAATATGTCCAATTAAATAATAAAAATGAAAATGTGTTTCACAGTTAAAACTTCTCATTCCCCTCAAGCTAGGAGCAAATCCAAGTTTTGAGGGCCTAACGCATATACATCCTGGGGTAGAGAAAACACTAAAAAAAAAAAAGATACCCAATTTTAAACATCAAATTAAGCACAAAAATGAGTAATAACTGAATAACTGTAACATCATCACAATGGTGAACTCATATGCTCCGGGTTCTCCCTCCCCCGAGGAAACATCAAATCAACATTAAGAAGTTGACTAATAGCTTTCTGGAGCTCTGTAAACCGCCAGAAATTGACAACGGCCTGACCTGTGGTGGCGCCGTGGATAAAATGTTGACCTGGAATGCTGAGGTTGCCGGTTCAAAACCCCGGGCTTGCCTGGTCAAGGCACATGAGAAGCAACCAGTACTATGAGTTGATGCTTCTGGCTCCTCCCTTCCCCCCTTTCTCTCTCTCTCTAAAAATCAATAAATAAAATCTTAGAAAGAGAGAAAGAAAGAAAGAAAGAAAGAAAGAAAGAAAGAAAGAAAGGGAAATTGACAACTGCCATGCAGACACGAAACAAGAAAACACCACACTCAAAATGATAAGGTATCATATGGCATTTTTATCCATCTTCGCCCCGCCTCTTGCTTGGCTTGGTGCAGTTGGGAGGAAGTGGCCCCATTCTCTCACTTTCTTCCCTCGAGCTTTGTTTTACACTTTGTCCTATAGCTTCAGCCAAACCTGAGATGGAAGGGCCTATTTTATATCCCATCATGGAGTGAAAAATGGGTATAACAGAAAAAAAGCCTATCATTGGGTCCAAACTATCCATTTCCTGTAAAATGAATAACCCTGGTGTCAAGACGGCTCGATATGGACTTGGCTGTCAAGAAAAGGTTGGACCTGACGGACCAGGCAGTGGTGCAGTGGATAGAGCACGACTTGGGATGCTGAGGACCCAGGTTCGAAACCTCGTGGTCGCTGGCTTGAGTGGGGGCCCATCTGGCTTGAGTGTGGGCTCACCAGCATGAACGTGGGTTAGCTGGCTTGAGCATGGGGTTCTAGACATGACCCCATGGTCGCTGGCTTGAGCCTAGGGTCACTGGCTTCATCAAGGTTGTCACTGGCTCAACTGGAGCCCCCTCCCCTATCAAGGCATATATGAGAAAGCAATCAATGAACAACTAAAGTGACACAACTCTGAATAGAGGCTTCTCATCTTCCTCTCTTCCTGTCTGTCCCTTTCTCTGTCTCTCTGGCTAAAAAAGAAAAAAAAAAATGTTGGTTCTATTTCAGAGTGAAAGATTTGACACAGCCATCATCTTCACACATTCTTCATCATCATCTAACATTTAATAATTTCCTGTGCTGAACAAAAACGATTACAAACAATTCTGGACCCAAAGGCAGTGTCAGCATCCTGAGACTTGCAAAATAACCGGAGAGAGCAAAGTCCTGGCAGGAGCTGCAGGGGATGTGGAGACCCCAGGGAAGCCTGGAGCGCGTGAGTCACTCATCTGGGCCGCACACTGCTCTGTGACCCACCCCCACGGTCCTCACCACGCCGGATCGAGACCTACAGCCTCCCTGTTCTCGCACCTCCTGCCTCATCCCCTGAAGATGAAAGGGGTAAGAATAAGGCCCGGGGATACGTGTTTCAGTAAAACACATTCTAGCTCCTTCAAGTACTAAATTTTTTTTTTAATTGACATAGCATTCCCATCTGGAAGCTGGCTCCTTACCATAAGTACTGCAAAATTTTAAAAGAGAACTGTCAAAAACAAAGGAGGTTCAAAGTGACAGCCAGTAGGCATGATGTCTCCTTGAAGGTTAACTCCGTCACTGCAGAGACAAACCAATATGGGGTGTTTGAGATTTCAAGTGTGCAAAGAAGCCTAGGAATTTCAAAGCCTAGGCAAACTGTAGCTTCTCTGTAAATTTAAAGCAACACAGAAATGTAAAGTAGAATGAACTCAGCTGGCTATCAAATCAGGCCAAGAAGGGCTGGCTCCGGCCACTGCTGACAATGGTTCTCGACGTTGGCTGCACATTATAAAAACTCATCTAACTTTTGATGCATTTCCAGATAAACAATGGACATTAATAAACTATTCTTTGCCTGACCAGGTGGTGACACAGTGGATAGAGTATCGGCCTGGGATGCTGAGGACCTAAGTTCGAAAACCCTGAGGTCACCGGCTTGAGTGCGGATCCATCTGGCTTGAGCACAGGCTCATCAGTTTGAGTGCAGGGTCCCCAGCTCGGGCGTGGGATCATAGACATGACCCCGTGGATGGTGGCTTGAGCCCGAAGGTCACTGGCTTGAAGCCCAAGGTTGCTGGCGTGAGCCCAAGGTCGTTGCTTGAAGCCCAAGGTCACTGGCTTGAGCAAAGGGTCACTGGCTCGGCTAGAGCCCCTGGTCAAGGCACATATGAGAAAGCAATCAATGAACAACTAAGATGCCACAACTATGAGTTGATGCTTCCTGTCTGTCTGTCCCTCCGTCTCTCTATCTCTCTAAAACAAACAAACAAACAAAAAAACTTTATGTACCTTTACCTCTGCTGGATCCCACCTGCAGAGACGCTCACATAGAGGTCGGGCATGAGTTCTGGCAGGAGCAGTTGGGGATGAATCTAGCGTCCCAGCTTGGATAACTGGATAGCTGGATAACTGAATGAATGGCAGTTCTACCCACTGAGCAAGAGTACACTGATTAACAGAAGACGAGATTTAGGGAGGAGGATGATTAATTTTGTTTCGGTCGTGCTTAGTTTAAAATGCCTTTGGCCTCCTAATATGGACATGTCAAGAGAGAAGACAGTTCTATGAACCTGGCGCCCTCAGGAGGTATTAGAGATGGATAAGATATTGGTAAATGGTCTGTTATGATGGCGTAAAGGAAGCCATGGGTGTGAATGAGCCCACCTAAAAGAGAGGAGAGCAGTGGTTCCCATCTTGGGGTGATGTTGTCCCTCCTCCATCCCCCACTTCCTGGGACATCTGAAGATTTTTTTTTCTTTTTTTTTTTTTTTTTTTTTTGGTCACGACTCAGGGTAGAGGCCAAAACTATTCTGCTAAACATCCCCAAATGCAAAGGACAGCCCTTCCCTCCCTGTGCAGGGAGTTACCCAGCCTAAAACACCCATAATTCCCAAAGGTGAGAAGCCCCGGGATAGAGAGAAGAGGTCCTGGACCAAATTGTTTCAGGCCAAGGTTTTCATATTCAGATACTTGCCCTTCCCTTCCTTCACTTTAGAGACAGGCCATTTAGTATGACGCCTTGGTCCCTCCAACATTTCCCCCTTAACCTTCACGTATTACTCTTCCAGTGAAAACGCGCCATCTGTGTTGTTTGCTGGATTTTTCAGGAAAGGTCTGACTTTAGGAAGAAAATGATAAAAGCTGGATACCTTGGAGGTTGGATATACGAAGCCAGCATCCCCAGGTTTGGGAGGTTTCACTAAATCCTAGAGCAGGGGTCCCCAAACTACGGCCCGTGGGCCACATGCGGCCCCCTGAGGCCATTTATCTGGCCCCCGCTGCACTTCTGGAAGGGGCACCTCTTTCATTGGTGGTCAGTGGAGGAGCATAGTTCCCACTGAAATACTGGTCAGTTTGTTGATTTAAATTTACTTGTTTGTTATTTTAAATATTGTATTTCTTCCTGTTTTGTTTTTTTACTTTAAAATAAGATATGTGCAGTGTGCATAGGGATTTGTTCATAGTTTTTTTTATAGTCCGGCCCTCCAATGGTCTGAGGGATGGTGAACTGGCCCCCTGTGTAAAAAGTTTGGGGACCCCTGTCCTAGAGCTCTCCCCGCTAGACGGACTGAATCCGAATCTCTAGGAATACCGACCAAAGGCTCTCTGCACTTTACCTAACTCCGCAGGTGACAGTGACGCATGCTCAGGTCAGAAATATACAGCACAGTGCGTTAGGAGTCTTCTCCAGAGACCGGTTGAATTGTGAACTGCTGACTGACTTTAGGCAACCATCTTACCTAGTTTTCTGAACCACACCAAGTTTCTTCCCGTCCAGCACTGGTTCCTAAAACGCCAGTTTTGAAACTTGATCAACACCCCAAGCCCTTACTCCCCGAGGGGCTCTAAAAGAGCATTCCTTACCAGGAGTTAATCACTTCTTTTTAAAACTGCATTGCTAATTTGTGTACTATGGGATATAGACGAGAAAAAGTCCCAATTTATTTTTTTAAGAACAGCTGTCTCCCTACCGCCCTGCCAGCTGCTTTATAAATTACCCAGACATTAAGTAATTATTTCCTCATTATGAGAGCAACCGGGAGAGACAGCCCGCCTCCCCCCCTCCCCAGCATGACCCCCGCTTCCTCCCGCCCCCTTCTCCACCTGCCCTGAAACGGGCCAGGCCTAGAGAAGTCCTTTATTGCTTCTCTTCTTGTAATGGAAGGTGGTGGCTAAGCATTCTGATCACTGATTACTTTTCAACAGCCCTTCAAGACAACCAAGGGACGGCTTAGTGGTATGAGATACTAAATCTCAAAGCACCACGAAATATTATCTAGGGGCACTTCCCTTGTTTTGTGGGCAAGGAACTCAAGTGCAGGGAAGTGATTTGGGCCTGACCAGGTTGTGGCGCAGTGGGTAGAGTATCGGACTGGGACACAGGTGGCCCAGGTTCGAAACCCCTGAGGTCGCAAGCTTGAGTGCGGGCTCATCTGGTTTGAGCAAGGCTCGCCAGCTTGAGTCCAAGGTCACTGGCTTGAGCGAGGGGGGTCACTCGGTCTGCTGAAGCCCCCCAGTCAAAGCACATATAAGAAAGCAATCAATGAACAACTAAGATAAGAATTGATGCTTCTCATCTCTCTCCTTTCCTGTCTATCTGTCCCTATCTGTCCCTCTCTGTTTCTGTCACACACACACACACACACACACACACACACACGAAGTGATTTTGGCTAAGGTCGTACCTAACAAATGGTAGGACTGAGGCTCGGATTCGGGTGTCACCACAGGAATGGGTCCGGACCATGAACTTGCCTCATCTCCCTAATGGTCATCTACTCTTTGGTGTTAAATGAAATATGCACAAATGAATTACAGTCTTCTTTGTGTTAAAAGAAGAATAAGATTGGAATTGGAGCAACCTACATATACTTTTCTTTTGTATACGTAGTTGACATATAACATTATATTAGCTTCAGGTGCAGAACATATTTATTCAATATTTGTATATATTTGTGAAATGACCGCCATAGTAAATCTCCTTAACATCCATCACCACGCATAGCTGCAGTTTTTCTTTTTGTCATGTGAACGCTTTAATATTTACTCTCTAAGGAAGTCGTGAATGCGCAATACAATATTTTGATCCCCATTTTGCATCAGGCAAGTGAAGCTTAATTAGTCTGTTGCCAGTAAGCTGTGGACACACTTCTGCACCAGCGATATATCTGATACTCTCCCACACTCTGGCTGCTCTGGGTCACCTCCTCTCTGCCCTCCCTTGACCTCTCTCCCCACACCCTGCTTTCCCAGGATTCACTGACTCTCAGGGTAAATGCTCCTGGCTAATGCCGCCATCTGTTTGAGCCTCACCAATTTTATATATTTCGATGAGCGCTCCAGATTTAAAATTAAATTTACCGGCTACTAACTGGAAAGCTAGAATTTGAATCGACACAGACAGATCACTGGCAAAAAACATATAAAGGGCAGAAGGAATATGTTGTACTAAACAATAAAAGAGAAAATGAATTTAGAAAGAATCTTGAAAATGGTCTTGTGATGAATTATTATTAAAAAGAGACAGAGGGTCAGGTAGAAACTAGAAAATGAGCAGGGAGAGCTCCCTTCCCCCACAATATAGCCAATGGGAACACATTCCATGTTTTTTCTGTTATCCCACAGGATGTGCCCAGCTTAGAGATTGTGAGACTTCTCACCTCTGCTCTCTCCAGCCTTGTGGGGACTAGGAAATTATTCTCCATATTCTGTTCATAGGAAAGGCAGAAACCATGATAGTAACAGATTTTTTTTAAAAAATGCAAATGTAGCAGATGTGCTTAAATGAAGAAAATGGCCATAAAAATTTGAGATAGATAATATCAAGCCTTCGTTACAGCACCAATTTATATACTTCCCATCAACCCACAAACCCAGGTCACTTGGTGTGAGAAATACATTTTTACAGACCTGATAATGAAAATCTATATTCCTCAATTTGCAACCTGCTCACTCCGTTCTGCCAAGTGCATGTTAAACAGGGTATCCTTCAACTTCATTGCATGAGATTCCGCCACATTCTAATTCTGTTATGAACACCCATCTCCCTATCTCACTCGTGCACACCCAGATCAATTTGCTTCTCCCCAAAAGCACAGCAGTAAAACAAAACAAAATGGGTGCATTTTTTGCCCCCTTCTTTTTCCAAGTGAGAGTGGGGGAGATAGAGAGACAGATTTCTGCACGCATCTCAACAAGGAACCACCTGGCAATTCCCATCTGGGGCAGATGCTCTGCCCATCTAGGGCTGATGCTTGCAACTGAGCTATTTTTAGCACCTGCGGCAAAGGCTCCACAGAGCCATCCTCAGTGCCCAGGGCCGATGCACTTGAAGCAATCAAGCCATGGCTGTGGGAAAAGAGAGAGAGAGAGAGAGAGAGAAGCGGGAGTGGGAGGGGTGGAGAAACAGATGGTTGCTTTTCCTGTGTGCCCTGACTGGAAATCAAACCTGGGACATCCACACACCATGCCAAGTCTCTACCACTGAGCAAGGGCCCAAAATGAGTGAGTTTCTATTTGCTAGGCACCCAGGAACCCCAGATAAAAGTATAACAGACATACTTTTTTTGTGTGAACCCCCTGGCCTGCTAGTGGAATTTGTTTTTTGTCTTCAAGGTTAGGTTTGCAAACACTAGGCGCCTGGCTCACAAAGACCAATGTTCACGGCAGCGATTCTCAACCAAGGGCATGGTGCCCACCTCTCCAGGAGACAATATCAGTGATATTTCTGTTATCACCATGGGGAGGAGGCTACTGGCATGTAGGGGGCAGAGGCCAGAGATTCTGGTAAATACTATACGATCCTCAGGACAGTCCCTCCACAGAAAAGAAATATTCTCCCCAAGATGTTCTTAGTAATAGCACTAAAGTGGAGAAACCCTGGTATAATGTAATATTAAAGGTCAAGCAGTTCTACTCATCCATTATGACACATTGCTTATATCCTTGTATACACACACACACACACACACACACACACACACACACTGTGTGTTCTTGTCCATGGGAACCAAAGCTGATTTCCACAAAGGCTCTGCCATGTGGAATTGTAACCTTAGAGAACACAGTGGCCTCTTGCACTTGGAGCCCTGATGATAATCAGTACCCAGACAGGAGTCTGGAGACCAAGCCAAGACAAGGATAGCCTTGCCAAGACCACCACCACCAGGAAGACTCACAGAGCGCCAGCCAAGGCCTCAGAAAGCCTCAAGGAGAACAAGCTGACATCGCAAATCCAAAAGAGCGGGGAAGTCCACACTGCACAAAGAGGTGGCAGTGTCAGACGTAACACGGCCAGCCTCAAGCATTCCTTCCCGTGGACGGTGGCTAAGATGACCCGGCAGGACAGTTTGCAAAGTATGACATCTACGGGACCAGCCCAAGTTCAGCTCACACTGGAGAGAACATTTTTCAGCCTGACACTACAGCTCACTGGATCTACTGCTTTAACGAAAGGTTAAGCTTTGGCCAAATGGGGTGCGCTTAGCACAGCGAATGCAGCTCACTGACATAGGGGTTTCCCATCACGGCTCTGTCCGGGGGCGTGGCCTATTCCCGTCACTGCTCTGTCCGGGGGCGTGGCCTATTCCCGTCACTGCTCTGTCCGGGGGCGTGGCCTATTCCCGCCACAGCTCTAACTGTCTCTGGGTTCCAGGAGAGTCCCTATTAGTCACAGAGGCAGGTTGGTGCCCGGGAGCTCTGATTCTTCTCTCCAGTCGGGTCCTCAGGGTTGAAATGAAGCCAGACTCTGTGGACTGAACCCTAATCCCTCTGAGTGTGGCTGACTGTTCGTTCGTCTAGAATTTCCTGCTGACTCAGCAGACAGGTACTGACATGTTTTGTGAGCGGGTGACAGCATGTGGGATCGGGGGAGAGAAAACCAAAAAAAAAACTGAATCAAGCACTTAACAAAAACTTTGAAGACTTCCCCCATGTCTTCAAGAATATACTATAGAAAACCAATATAAGTCCAACGTATTTCTCCAAATAAATATTACAAAAGATTTCCAAATTTTTAACTGCATTGTGAGAACGCATGTTGAAATCTAAAGCGCTTCTCTCTGGGTTTGCTGAGATTACAGACAACTCTCTTTTTCCTTGGCAAGTGCGCTTTCCAGATTGTCTGCAATGATGTTACTTCTCGGTGGATGAAAGAGGAGGTAGTAATTGGAGGAGAAGCAGGTAGCTTCAAACCTCGCTGCTTGGTACTCCCCAATTCTATCTGGGTGGCCATCCATGGGTATACAGTATTTCCTAAAGATCTCTGGGTTGACGAGACCAACCTTTAAGTAAATACATAAATAAACAGTAATGAAAACTTTCTCTTCACATCTTTATAGCAACAAAGAAAAGAAGGTCTTCAGCGAATGGAAGAGTCTTCATGCCAGGGGAGAGCGAAGGAATGCATGCCGGCAAGGAAATGGTGTCTGACTCACCTATATGTCTGAACAGATCACGGTGTTTCCGGAATGGGCCCCTAATCCAATTCTGCCCCAAGAGATGGGAGTCTGCCAGCCTCTGGGGGAAGAGAGCTCCCGGGCTGGCAGAGCAGAGACGGAGAAAGACTTGGATGACAGGAAACAAGTCCTGATCAACCCCTTGCCTCCCTATTGTGTAAAATGATGCCTGTTGTCCATCCGTCCGCTGTTGTTTGAGCTCATCTGAGGTGTGCTGTCTGTAACTTCCTGCCCAGACCGCCCTCTACCAGCCTGAATGCCAAAGCAAACGTCTTCGCGATTTTACTTCAGGTATGGCTTACTCTGTCATCCCCTGGATCTTGATAATTTGCCCTCACTTGTTTTTTTTTTTTTAATTTGTTATTCTTCTTCAAGATAGTTTCACTTCCTGATGTTTTTATGTCTGTGCACTGCACCTTGTAAGAACATAATGATATAACTTATTGCCTTTTAACAGAAGGATTAGGTACATAAACCACATGTTAGCGTGTTAACTTATTTTGACTAATTGAGGCCATTCAAGTGAGAATTTTCATTCATTTGAAGGATTGTGTGTCAGTCTTGCTCTTGAAAAAAAAATATCACCCTGGCCAGTTGGCTCAGTGGTAGAGCATTGGCCCGGCGTATGCATGTCCCAGGTTTGATTCCTGGTTAGGGCACACAAGAGAAGTGCCCATCTGCTTCTCCACCAGTCCCCCTCGCCCTTCTCTTTCTCTCTTTTCTCCTCCTGCAGCCATAGCTCGAATGGAGCAAGTTGGCCCCAGGTGCTAAGGATGGCTCCATGGTCCTACCTCAAGCATTAAGGATAGCTCAGTCGCTAAGCAACAGAGCAATGCCCAAGATGGGCAGAGCATTGCCCCCTAGTGGGTACACTGGATGGATCCCAGTACAGGTACATGCAGGAGTCTGTCTCTGCCTCCCCTCCTCTCACTGAATTAAAGAAAAGAATACTAGCATGCAATGTAGCTTACAGTAAGGACACACACACGAATATGGTTGGCACTTTTTCACTGTTTCTTTGCTGGTTTAAAATTTTCGAATTTTTTAATGAAATATAGAAAAGTACAGAGAACAATGAAAAATTTACTTGTGGACCCAAGGTGAACAAATATTAACATTTTGCCCATTTTGATTAAAGTGTTTTCCATTACAGAAATAGGGGATTGAGAATAAAGTTGAAGTTTATTTCTTCCTGGGCCCATATCTCCATTTTCCTTCCCCCAAAGCAACCATAATAAAATATTTCTTAAAATGTTTTAACATACATCTATGTCCACATGAACACATTGTAGCATGATTTTGTTTCTTTTTCAATTGTTGTATATACAAGTTCTTCAATATGAATAAATACACCTGGGGGTGGGGGGAGGGGGACAAAGGTAGGTGGGGTGGGAATGACAGAGGCTTTGCTCAGGGTGATGGGCTGATGGTGCCGTGTGCAGATGAGGTTTACCGAGTTGCACACTGAATCTGTACCCCCCATAAGTTCAACTAAATATATACACAGGTCATTCTTTAAAAATATGGGGCTCTGCCCCCTCCCCCCCGGTGATCCAAGGCATGGAGGCAGAAGGAACAGCATGAGCCCAGGCCCCAAGGACGGAGACAAAATAACCGCCCTGGGACTAGGAAGGAGCTACTTGATTGGAGAGCCAAGACCAAGGAGGCTGCAGCAAGCGATGAACTTGGGGCGGCGGATAGGCTTGACTCCACCCCCGCGGGCATCCCTCAGCAGAGCCTGGGGCTGCTGGGTTGGATCTAAGGCCAAGACATGGGACCATAGTAAGAACCAGTGTCGCCACCAAGTCCTTGCTGCCAACATCTCCCCTTGGCTTTGACCCCTTTGATATTGATACTGGCTTCTCCTGGCCCCAGGGCTACCCTTTCTGTTCCCACTAGTCCACACTCTCTTTTGCTCTGGGCTGACATGTTTCCCTCCTGAATTTTCAGCAGGGCCTGCCAGAAGAAAGGTTTGTCACTAAAGGACCCTCGTCCTGGGTTTGTACAGGAGTGGGACTTTCAAGTGCTAAAGCCTGGATGGTCTCAGGCAAACTGACATGATGGGTGACCCTGCTCAGAGTGTGCCCTCGACCTTCAACGGGTGTGGCAATTGGCGGCCAGGCATCTGTCCTCTCCCGTCCTACACACAACTCTTCAAGCACCTGTTGCTGCTTTGAGCAGTCAGTCTCAGCCTGGACTGTGTGTTTTATAGTCACCTGGAAATCCTTAAAAATTCCTGCAGCAGAGGCCACACCCTCGACAATGAAATCAGAATTTCTTAGATTAGAACCAGGCATTCATTGTTTTTTTTTTTTAAAGTGCCCTGATTCCAATATACAGCCAATGTATAATAAAAATGACAGGCTCACAACAATAGAGTTACTAACTAGTAGTTAGGTAACTATCGCCTTGAGTTGACTCTAATTTGAAGGGACTGTCACGTTTTTTAACCTTGATGATATAACACATATGCTTCTGTATAAGGGTCATGAGGACTTCAGTCTATCAATATTTTGTAAGTTAGAGTCATTAAATCAAGAGATAAAATTATGGGCCCTGGTCGGTTGGCTCAGTGGTAGAGTATCAGCCTGGTATGTGGACGTCCTGGGTTCGATTCCCAGTCAGGGCACACAGGAGAAGCATCCATCTGTTTCTCTATCCCTCCTCCCTCTCGCTTCTCTCTCTCTCTCTCTCTTTCTCTCTCTCTCTTCTCCTCCTGCAGCCATAGCTTGATTAGAGCGAGTTGACCCTGGGTGCTGAGGATGGCTCCAAGGCCTCTGCCTCAGGCACTAAGAAGAGCATGGTTGCTGAACAATGGAGCAACACTCCAGATGGGCAGAGCATCAACCTATAGTGGGCTTGCGGGGTGGATACCAGTCGGGATGCATATAGGAGTCTGTCTCTCTACCTCCCCTCCTCTCACTGACTACAGAAAAAAAAAAAAAAAAGGTTAACATTAAATTCTTAATTAGAATGGAGAAACACTTTTGGTTTTTGTCTGCTTGGATTGCTTTCTGGCAGGTCAGAACCAACAGAACAGGGCAGCCTTGGTCTGCAAGAGTTTCACTGCATGAAGAGGATCTCAGATTTAAAATCTACCAGTAACACTTAAAACTAATGGTTCACTGCTGTTAGCAGCTGGGAGACCGCTCTAAAGTCGGCATGTATAATCAAAAATCGTTCCTATCAATAACCTTCCCTGTGGTGTGCCTCCAGCTGTCCCTGGGGATGCCGTCACCATTTGGAAGGCTTAACCATCCATTGGAATGGTTAGCACGCCTAGAGCTGCTTGCTAACATGTGAAAGAAATCAAAAAAGAAATTATGTAGTTTGCAGACAAAGTGCAGATTCACGCAAGAATGTCAGCTTTCACGGTCTACAAAGGCATTAGGTAAGCACTGAATTTAGGCTCATGGAATATTTCCAGGACCTTCCATGAAGTCAACCATATTAGCATTTTGTTTTTATTACTTAATAATAATGTACAGCAAATAAGAAAGCAACTTCAGCCCCCCTGTAACAGCAAATGTATTGAAGGTGAGCTTGAGTCTAATTCAAAGGGGATTTAAATACATTATTCTTTCCCCAACAGGTCTCAAGCGGACAAACAACACAGTGTGCCTGTCTCCTATGAAGGGAAGAGCCTGGCTGTTTTGTAATGGAGACAATAAAACATTCAACTGTTCCATTAAATCCCGGGAGACCCCCAACTGCTTGATTGTCCCTTGGTTTCATGTGAATGAGTTAGGAGGATGTCGACCTGGTGTGTGGATGTCCCGGGTTTGATTCCCAGTCAGGGCACACCGGAGAAGCTACCACCTGCTTCTCCACCCCTCCCCTCCCCCTTCTCACTCTTGCTCTTCTCCTCCTGCAGCCGTGGCTCCATCGGTTCGAGCGCATTGGCCACGGGCTCTGAGGATGGCTCTGTGGAGCCTCCACCTCAGGCTCTATTTAGCTCAGTTGCAAGCATGACCCCAGATGGGCAGAGCATCCACTCCAGACAGGGGTTGCCGGGTGGATCCCAGTTGGGACGCATGCGGGAGTCTGTCTCTCTATCTCCCCTCCTCTCACTTGGAAAAAAAGAAAGAAAGGGAAAAGATAAAAAAAAAGAACACAGCATTACAGAGCGTTTCAGAATTGTCTGGAAGAAATAAGTAGAAAATCGGCCCAGCTTAAAGCTGAGTGGGTGAAAAGGAAGAGGGACAGAGGGGGCCCATCAATGGCGCTGTGTCCGCACCCCCCCTCTGACCAGCATGCTGGAGCACGCGGTACTCTGTCAGGGTCTGAGCACTTTGAAGGTCTCACTAGCCCTGTCAACTGTCGATGACGCAGAGTGGGATAGCTCCAAGTGACTCTTAAATGTCTTGGCCTGTGGACCTTTTTTCTAAACCTAGGGCCTGTGGTCAACAAATATCACTTTTCTTACCACTTCTCCACCTCAAAATAACTTTTTTTTATAAAAGGTATAGAAACACTTACTTCACTGTTATTGAGAATTCCATGAAAAGGTGGCCATAAACAAACAGGTGAGACTGTGGGAGATGCTGGTGAATTCACAATTTCATCCAGAAAAAAAAAAATCAACCAAGTCGTTTTGGAAATAAACACTCCCAAAACACAGGGTAGGGCAAAAGGAGGTTTACAGTTGTGAGTATGGGAAACACGGAGTTTATTCCTGTATTATTTTCTTTTTTGTTGATTAATTTTAGAAGAGGCAGAGAGAGGAAGGGGGAGAGAAGGAGAGAGAGAGAGAAGCTCTAGTTTTATTGTCAAACTTAGTTGTGCCTTTGTTGGTCACTTCCCATATGGACCCTGACCCGGGCTCAAACCTGCAACCTTGGCGTTCCAGGACGATGTCCTCACCACCTGAGCTAACTGGCCAGAGCTTGAATTATTTTCCATGCAAACATCTGTAAACCTGCTTTTGCCCCACCCTGTATGTAACCCACATATCAACATTTCAATGTCCCAAGGGTCTTTTCCCGGTCACATATCTTGGGAAGGAGGGGGTGGGGTCTCTGCTTGGCTGTGATGGCTCCACATCGTAGCTTCTCTACACCATCACCTTCATCTTCCCTGATGAACCGTCACTCATTATTCCCTGGAAAGCAGTTGGGTCCTTTCTCCCAAGTGCCACTACACCAAAATTGTATGCAACTTACATTACTTAGTATAAGATTAGGAAGACCTAGAGAGATTGGGGGGAGTGCTTAAGCATTTTATTAGAAGCCTGTTTACGTTCGCACATACACCCCTACCGTCAAATATAAGCATTGTATCTCTGAGTCCAAGTCTATCCTTTCTCAAATCCAGTCAGTGATACTGTAACACTGTAACTAAGTCTGGTGTCAGATGGGTAATAGACTTCTCAGGATGATCACTTCATAAGGTATCTACATGTCTACTCACTATGTTGTACACATACCTAAAATTAATATAATATTAGATGCCAACTGTGATTGAAAAATAAATTTTAAAATACTCAAAAATTAATAATTTGAAAATAGTAAAATCCACCCTTCCTTTACCCTCTAGCAGAATACCACGCCCTTCAAATTTTGATTGTAAGATCCTTTACCCTCTTCAGGAAATTTCCATCCCCTACCCAGAGAGACTTCTCTTCTAGGACCCATTCTACTCTTCCAATCAAGGAATCCAGGGCCTGGAAATTCCCTAAAATACATTTCCCCGGTTGCAAATCATTCAGCTTGTTTTAATAACGTGTGCAGAGTGCTGGCCATGATTAATGCATTAGCACTCCAAGTCCAGCAGCATCGTCCAGGAAAATGCCCGTGTTTGGGGCGTACAAAATTTTCTCCTCTTCTGTAACAGGGGCATAAACCCCTCATGCCTGCCTCAGGAATGCCTTCAGCTTTTCCCCACTGGCTTCTGGGAAAAACACACACCTGCACACTCAGCTATGTACACACACATAGGGTTCCTCTTGCTAATTTCTGGAAACAACACATGACACACACACCTTCCAAGGGCAAATAACAAAGCTTAGGGAGACAGACAACATCCAGTGAGGATGTGATGAATGCAAAGGACCTCTGCTTCCCTGGTAGCAACAAGAGGCAGGATGAGAAAAAGCCCCACCATTTCCTATAGGACTATGAAGAATGAGGACTAAAGGAAGTCTTGATGAATTCCAGAGAACAAAGCTTTCTTAGGTAAGAAAGAGACATGCAAGTTTCCACAACTGGGGGCCACGAGTCAGGCGTGCCCTAGCCAAAAACTGAAACCAAGCCCCATACCCATTTGCAGGAGAATGTACAGACGCACTGTGGTATGATTGTATAATGCAGTGGTCCCCAACCCCCGGGCCACAGACCGGTACCGGTCCATGGGCCATTTGGTACCGGTCTGCAGAGAAAGAATAAATAACTTACATTATTTCCATTTTATTTATATTTAAGTCTGAACGATGTTTTATTTTTTAAAAATGACCAGATTCCCTCTGTTACATCCGTCTCAGACTCACTCTTGATGCTTGTCTCGTAAGTTCGACAATTATATTTAAAAATACCACAGTTTTTACGCCGGTCGCATAATTTTATTTTGTGCATCTATCCGTCCCACCCTAAAGGCCGGTTAGTAAAAATATTTTCTGACATTAAACTGGTCCGTGGCCCAAAAAAGTTTGGGGACCACTGGTATAATGGAATATTACATATCAGTGAAAAATGAAGTACTGATGTATGTGATGCTATAGAATAGATGAATTTCACAACCGTTATGCTGAGTGAAAGAAGTCAGACTCCAAAAAGTGCGCATTGTATGATTTCATTTTTATGAAATTTAGGAACAGACAAAACCCTTTTATGTGGACAGAAATTGGAAGAGAGCTTGCCACTGTGACACGGGGATGCACTGGAAGCAAGCTTAAGGAAATTACTGGGACAATATAATTTTTTAATATTGGGGCAGGGTTTCATTGATACACATCTTTATCAAAATGTATCAAATTGTACTTAAGATCTGTACATGTTGCTATGACAATTGTGCCTCAGTTAAAACACACACACACACAGAAATATACCAAGATGCATGCTTAGTATCTGCTCACTTCACTGTAAGTAAATTATATCCTAATTTCAAAAACGATATTTCAAGAGAAACATATTCTCCATAACTTCTGAAGTGTTATAAAAGGCCTTTTATAAATATTTATCAGGTGCACCAAAATGCATATATATATATATATATACACACACACACAGCCTGCAGCCTCTCTGGTCCAACATCCCATCATGGCTTTTTTTTTTTTTAAGGAGAGAAGGGGAGACAGACTCCCACGTGTGCTCCATCCGTGACCCACCCAGCAACCCCGTCTGGGGCTGATGCTCCAATCAGCCAAGCTATCCTCAGAGCCTGGGGCTGACGCTTGAGCCAATCAAGCCACTGGCTGTGGGAGGGGAAGAGAGAAAGAAGGGGGAAAGGGAGGGGAAGAGAAGCAGATGGTCACTTCTCCTGTGTGCCCTGACCAAGGATCTAACCCAAGACATCTGCATGCCAGGCCAATGCTCTATCTCCTGAGCCAACCGGCCAGGGCCTATCATGGCATTTCTGACCCTGAGCCCTTTCCAGGGGACCTGTGTGATGCAGCAGCGGTCACAGTCACAGAACCACAGCCACGGGGACAGCTGCTGTCTGAGATGCTTACTGATAACCTACGGCAGCCATTTCCCTCGGGGTTCACGTCTCCTCACTCTGGCAGCCAGGGTTTAAAGGGCAGGGCATTTTCCTTACCCTTCAAGTCTGAGTGATGGTTGACTTCCCCACATCCTAGCTTCCCGACTAAAGAGACATGGTCGTCACAAGCCCCGACGCACCAACGGCCCAGGGATACCCACTTGCTCTGTAAAAACTCGAACAGCAATGCACATAAAGAAACTGGGAACAGCCGTAAAGGTTAGCTGTTTGTTGATCAGCAGAACCAGACGCGTTAACTCTTCCCTACCAGAGCCTTCTGGGGCTGAGACCAGGGAACTCCAAACAGAAAGGTCAGGAGCGGATGAATCCCTCTGGGGCCCCGTGTGCCTGCCTGAAATAGTGGGGCGCGACTTGCCGTGGCCGACAGACTGCGTTTCCTCTGCGAACAGTGGCCCATGGATGTAATAAATCTCCTCTTTCCCCACTGACAAGGAGTTGACTCCGAACGTTGGTTTTTAGTCTCCGAAACAAAACAAAACAAAAAAAAGTGCCTGGAATTCCACACGGCCTGAGGGAGAGGGAGCAGCAGCCGGGCAGGGGGTTGAGAAGACATGTGGTGGGAATGTTTTTCCTGACTTGTCTGAGCGCTTTTCCAGGAGGGACTTTCTCCCACGGCTCTGGACATCCACGTGCACAAACACACACGAGCCGAGCGGGACAGGCAGGGGTGTCAGTGCCCAGCTCCAGGCTGATGCCGCTGCGCCGAGGAGGACACAGCCAGGAGCAGCACAGAGAAACCGGACTGGAACCAGGAGCCGGAGTCCGTCACCGGGCCTCCAGTCCTGTGAGCCAACGGGGTCCCTTCCCGTCTACGCAATTCCGGGTCGGCCTCTTGCTTGCGAGGGGCCCAAAGAACCTTAGCTCATGTTTTGCTCGGTGTATGTTTTGTTGAAATCATGTATGGCATTTTCCCAAACATTTGCAATTACCTTCTGGGAGAGACAGATCGTAATTGTCTCTGCAGAGAAGGAGTTTTAAAACCAGCCTCTCTTACAACGATCACCTGATATTCAGAGCCAGCACGAGAAAGAATGCAAAGGAGCACTCCTTCAGCAGCTTCTATGAATTGTACGAGAACTTTGCTAATGACTTTGCCAGAATCACGTACAACTGTACCCGTGACATCTGATCGCTAATGACGGCTTTCGGAAAACCCTTGCAGGTTATACAAACTAGTCACTCACTGGCCGGAACGGCGCGGTCTCTCTTTGAGTAACAGTTGTTCTTACAAATCCTGGGAGGTTAAAGATGGCAGCAGGGAGCAGGAAAAGCCATCACCGTGGTGCACATGGAAGCCATCCCGAGCACCCCAACTGTTTCTCACGGCATGAGTTCACTTCCCCTAACCGCACTTCATGCTCTCTCCAAAACTAAATGCGGAGGAAGCATACATTAGGCACTTAAAGATAGACCATCTGTTTTTCTTCTCGGCCAAGAGAGAAATTCTTTATTGAAATGAAAACCTCAGGTCATGGTAGGAAGCAGAGAGCGAAGATAAATGTCTCTCCTTCCCTGTCCCACTCTGAAACACATGCGCACAATGTTTCCCGCGGCCGCTCCATGAAACAGGTGGATACGCTTAACTGGAACACACAAGCCATTCACTGAACTCAGACCCACAGCCTGAGCTCTGTAGCACAAAGCTTGTGGGTCTGGGAGAACAACAGAAGCAAAAGCTGAAAGGCTGAATTCTCAGCCAACAAGGCAAGAAGTTCTGGAGGTAAGACCTGAGGGCAAAAATCTGTATTTCCCAGCCTTGGCTCTGTCAGGCTTTGAGCAGGTACAGGGGGTCCTCAGGTTACAACACAGTGTTCCGTTCCTATGACAGTGACATAACCTGAATGTTGGTGTAAGTAGAAACACACCCTAGCCAAGTCACTTACCTATCCTAGCACAGTTGTAAAATCATAATCCAGAACATAAAAACACAACTATGCCACAGAAAAAGGAAAAGGACGTAAATACACTGTACTGTACTCTAGTTTGCCCGTGGAGTCTGTAAGTACGGCGCCAACAGCGTAAGCCAGAACATTCACATCTCAATTTTTTAAAGTTTTCATGGGAGTGAGCATTGTAAACTTGAAACACTGTATGTCGAGACTGTTGTTAACCCGAAGACCTAGTTTCCAAATGCATATTGTTAGACCAGCGATCGCAACCACTGAACATTAAACTCACCTAAGTCTGCTAAAACCTATAGGTGGCTAATATTTGCCCCAGATTAATTAAATCAGAACGTAATCTCCCCAGAGAAGACCACTGGCACATTTTAGCTCATACCAAAGAAAAAAATGTTTAAAAATGATTTTTGAAGTCCAACCCCGTCTAGTCCATCTCATGCATGACAAGGAAAATTTGGGGGTTTAAGTAATAGAACCAGACCTCAATTTAAATCAGGTTTGGATATGGTGACAGAAGTGTGAGAAATAATTTTGAAGTTTAGGGATTTCAAACAAAAACCAAAACCATTCCTGAATTAATTTCAGCAAAACTCAGGAATGCTACAAAAATCAATTGATTCTGAAACCCGTCCGATTTGACCAAACTGCACGCAGAAGATATTCAATGAAAGTAATTGGTTTTATAGGATTTCCAGATGAGGAATCTAAACTCTTGGAGACGTTGTAGGCCTTCAAATTGCTGAGTTTCACCCATCCTGAAAATTACGCTTTTTACTGAGGCCTCTGAGAACAAACTCCACTTTATTATATGATAGCAGACACTCTGCCACATAGATGGTGTGGTCTTTCCCCCTGAAAACAAAGCTCGACTCCTGGTGGTTGGTGCTGCGCTCTAAGCCACACCTACCGAACCAGGGCCCACGTTTTAACAAGACCAGGGCTACATGTGTGCTCGTGACAGTCTGAGAGGCGCTGGCCAGGCTAAGTGGATGCAGACTGCCCCCCGCCTGGACCTCCGCAGCCCCAGTTACGTGCACAGGTGAATTGCGGCCATACGCGCTGCCTAAAACTCGGCAAGGACTGCATTCTGAAATTGAGGCCCTTGAAATAAAGTAAAAAAAAAAAAAAAATCTTTGCCTTTACATCATCTGCGTAAAGACCAGGCTTTCTGGCAGAGGCTCTCAGTTCTGAAAATATTTCATGTCTCTGGAGGAAAAGACATCTTTTTCCGTTTTGCTTTTTGGCCGGGGAGTGGGGGGCTGTGTTATGTTGTGGGGAGGAGGTCCTGCGTGGACTGGGGGGCTGAGAGCAGGGTCCTGGCCCCACCTAGACAGGGGCTCTAACGCGAGGGGAGGGAGAACGCCCTCTGCAACCTCTCAGGAGAGAGACGAGCGAGCAAGCGAGGATGGGGGAACTGAGTGCTGAGACTGGAAACATTTCCCCACTTTTCAACTGTGAACTGGGCTCCTTTCAATAATATTCTCTCTCGCCCTGGCCGGTTGGCTCAGCGGTAGAGCGTCAGCCTGGCGTGCAGGAGTCCCGGGTTCGATTCCCGGCCAGGGCACACAGGAGAGGCGCCCGTCTGCTTCTCCACCCCTCCCCCTCTCCTTCCTCTCTGTCTCTCTCTTCCCCTCCCGCAGCCAAGGCTCCACTGGAGCAAAGATGGCCTGGGTGCTGAGGATGGCTCTGTGGCCTCTGCCTCAGGCGCTGGAATGGCTCTGGATGCAGCAGAGCGATGCCCCAGAGGGGCAGAGCATCGCCCCCTGGTGGGCATGCCGGGTGGATCCCGGTCAGGCACATGCGGGAGTCTGTCTGACTGCCTCCCCATTTCCAGCTTCAGAAAAATAAAAAAAAAAACAAAAACAAAAATAAAATCACTGCCTCAATAATATTCTCCAGCGTAGACAGCTCTATTAAGAAACATAAATTTTGCCCTGGCCGGTTGGCTCAGCGGTAGAGCGTCGGCCTAGCGTGCGGAGGACCCGGGTTCGATTCCCGGCCAGGGCACACAGGAGAAGCGCCCATTTGCTTCTCCACCCCTCCGCCGCGCTTTCCTCTCTGTCTCTCTCTTCCCCTCCTGCAGCCAAGGCTCCATTGGAGCAAAGATGGCCCGGGCGCTGGGGATGGCTCTGTGGCCTCTGCCTCAGGCGCTAGAGTGGCTCTGGTCGCAACATGGCGACGCCCAGGATGGGCAGAGCATCGCCCCCTGGTGGGCAGAGCGTCGCCCCATGGTGGGCGTGCCAGGTGGATCCTGGACGGGCGCATGCGGGAGTCTGTCTGACTGTCTCTCCCTGTTTCCAGCTTCAGAAAAATGGAAAAAAAAAAAAAAAAAAAGAAACATAAATTTCTACAGTGAGTCTGTTGACCGACCAATCTGCTCTGCCTTTTCTACTCTTTGAAATGGACTCCTCTATGAGACAAATCAGAAGTGTTCCTTCACCCACAATTTCCTAACCCACCTCCCCAAATCCCATTACACAATAAGTTTTCAGAGCCCTCTACTGCTTTTAAAGCACATTCTTTGTTCAGCTGTAGACTATCACCCACTAAGATGGTATTATTTCTATTTATTTCTAAGTGAGAGGAGAGGAGATAAAAGAGACAAACTCCTGTATGCACCCCAACCGGGATCCACCCAATAACTCCCATCTGCAGCTGATACTACAACCCACTGAGCCACTGGCTGCAGGAGAGAAAGAGAGAGAGAAGGGGGAGGGGGAGGAGAGGCGGAGGGAAGCAGATGGCCGCTTCTCCTGTGTGCCTTGACCAGAAATCGAACCTAGGACATCCATATGCTGGGCTGATGCTCTGTCCACTGAGCCCACAGGCCAGGGCCAATTCCTATTATTTCTATAAGGTGATATAAGAATGAATGGCCCTGAGCTAGGGATATGGACACAATATTGGAATGTAGTATTAGGAAGTTTCTATTATATATTCGAAATACAAGATAATACCATACCAAAAACACAACTAGCAGAGCTTTGGTCTTAATTGTTTCTGAGTATCTAGCTATCCAGGTATTTGTGGCAATAAGGAACTAAGAGACCTAGTGAATATGCTTAAATCTATAATTCCTACATTCTCTGTCATCCTAAATACCCAAATTCTTCATCGCCCGTGAAAAGAATGTCTTGAGTTATTATGTCAGAACCTTTGTAATGAGAATAGTTTTGGTTCCAAAACATTTTAAAACATTCTTTCTTGGCCTGACCTGTGGTGGTGCAGTGGATAAAGCATCGACCTGGAAATGCTGAGGTTGCTGGTTCGAAACCCTGGGCTTGCCTGGTCAAGGCACATATGGGAGTTGATGCTTCCAGCTCCTTCCCCCTTCTCTCTCTCTGTTTCTCTCCCTCTCTCTCTCCTCTCTAAAAATGAATAAATAAAATTAATAAAAAAAAAAACAAAAACATTCTTTCTTCCTCCCTCCATGCTTAAAATATGTACCAGTTAATACTGGGGAGAAGTAAATGAGAGAACACACGGCTGATTCTGAGCATACAAGGCAGGCAAAAGTAGGTTTACAGCTGTTTGTATGGAAAATAATACAATAATTAATAAATAATAATAAAAACATAAACTCTATGTTTTATGTACTCACAGCTTTAAACCTACTTTTTCCCCACCCTGGCTGGGTAGCTCGGTTGGTTAGAGCATCGTCCGTTCTGAAGCAGCAGAGGTTAGAGGTCGCCTGTGCGATCCCCCCGGGTCAGGGCACAAACAGGACAGATCTAAGGTTCCTGTCTCTCACTCTGTCCCACCGCCCCCCGTCCCTGTTTCTCTCTCTAAAATCAAGCAATAGAAATAAAAAAGAAACACCTACTTTTGCCCCACTTTATAGTTCCTGGTAAAGAACTGGAGCTCAGTGAACATTTCCTGTTTCTTCCTCCATCTCTAGCATGGAGGACTGAGCAGAGCTTCGTGGAAGAAGGGGCATTTCAGTAAAAGACTGAACAAAAGAAGTGTCTCCATAGTTGGAGAAGTTGGGGATGGAGGGAAACCTAGGCTGAGACAAGAGGAAGTAAAGTCAAATAAGTATGAAGTAAGCAGAGACCAGAAGTGGCTGAAATGCACTTAGACACAGAGTGAGAAATGACTTAGGAAAAAGACAGGCTAATCTGTGAAGACAACGTCTCCTGCAACAAAGCAATCTTTAATCAAACCATGTATTATGATGACCAATGCTTTTTATATTCTGCCTTTATATGGGCTATTCCAATTCACTGTTTTCTTTATGCTATGAAAACTCATACGTGGAGACTGCTGTTTGCCTAGGACCCTGGTTGGCAAACTGCTGCTCGTGAGCCACATGCGCTCTTTGTCCCCTTGAGTATGGCTCTTCCACAAAATACCATGTGTGGGCGCTACCTCGATAAGGAATGTACCTACCTATATAGTTTAAGTTTAAAAAATTTGGCTTTCAAGCCCTGGCCGGTTGGCTCAGTGGTAGAGTGTCGGCCTGGCGTGTGAGAGTCCCAGGTTCGATTCCCGGCCAGGGCACACAGGAGAAGAGCCCATCTGCTTCTCCACCCCTCCCCCTCTCCTTCCTCTCTGTCTCTCCCTTCCCCTCCCGCAGCCAAGGCTCCATTGGAGCAAAGTTTGCCTGGGCGCTGAGGAAGGCTCTGTGGCCTCTGCCTCAGGCGCTAGAATGGCTCTGGTTGCAACAGAGTGACACCTCAGATGGGCAGAGCATCGCCCCCTGGTGGGCGTGCCAGGTGAATTCTGGTCGGGCGCATGTGGGAGTCTGTCTGACTGCCTCCCGTTTCCAACTTCAGAAAAGGAAAAAAAAAAAATTGGCTCTCAAAAGAAATTTCACTCGTTGTACTGTTGATATTTGGCTCTGTTGACTAATGAGTTTGCCGACCACTGGCCCTAGGAACATGGAGAACCATTCCTGAGGGGTGAGCAAGTCTATTCAGCAACGAAGCAAAAGACGATTTTTCAAGTCACCTGCCCGAGAGCTTCGGAGCTGAACAGCTCACTTCTTCTCAGTGCTGATCATCTGCACAAAGCTCGCTACTCTTGGGCGTAGGTGAAGAAGCAGTATGTATCAGGACAGGTGTGGGACCAAAACGGACCAGGGCCCAGCCCACAGAAAGTGTGTGGTCATTTATTTTCTTGGACACAGACTTAGTTCCGGTCCTGAACTATCAGTCCTGGCCCATCCTGATACTAATTCACTGACTGCTTATGGGCGAGTCTTGTAAAAATTTTCTACGTTTCCATTCCTCATTTGGGGAAAAAAAATGGGATTATGGGTATTATAATCTCTACTTCATAAGGATGCTGAGAGAATGATATTAGGTAGTGTGCATGAAACCAGCATTTTAATAAATCTTTTGCAAGGTAGAACCATTAGCCTCATCAATAAAATAACTTCCCAGCTTGCCTGTTCCGGAAACTACCTTTCCAAGTGAGATAAAAGTATCCCGTTCCTCCCTTCACGCGTCGGTGTGGCCAACAGCCATCTGGTTTGATTAAATGAGTATCTTTAAACAATTTGAACATCCATGTGATAGAAATACCAAGGGATGTTTCCATCTTGCTAACAAAAAGACAAGGTTTGAAGGGAGGAAAAGGGGGTCCTTTAGCAGGAAGAACTTCATTTAAAAATTCCCCAAACAGTGCTCACGGAGATACCTCCCTGGACATGCACAGTAAACCGTTGCTTTGGGGCTAGCAGAATGAATTGGTCTCTGCATGAACTTTTAACGTTCTGCAAACCCAGAGAGTGCGATGAATTCCAAACAAAATTAAAGGCATGCTTAGGGAGCTCCCTGGGATGCTGGGGCGTAGAGCTCCGCGCCGTGCCTTATTTGTTGGTGACATTTATGGCGCTATCTTGGGAAGGTAGAAGCTGAGCAATTGAGCCAGATGTGCTTCGGGTCCCTCCCACTTGGGCTGCATCTGGTGCCGGCAACACACAGGGATGGCTTTGTGCACACGTATCCCCCCGCACAGGCACACACGCAGAGCACATTGCGAAACAACGTGCCAGGTGCTCCAAGCGCGCTTTGCTTGGCTGCCGGCGCCCAAAGACAGAGCCAGCACACAGCACGGTTCCGATGGCTGTGCCTTCAGCTCAAGAAGCAATCCCTTCTAAATTAAACGCCAGGTGTGAAACAGGTTTTCCTCTTTACGCTCCTCTGCTGTGAATAAACAGAAATTCCTGCGCAAGTGCAAGATGATCCCTGCATAATTCATCCCGTGGCTTCGTTTTCCAGATGTGCAGCTGCTGGCGGGGTCTCGGCCACAGGCTCTGACTCTGCCCCGCCCCCAACCATCGCGGCAGCCTGCGCCTGCGCCTCTCCCCTTCCCTCAGCCGGCCGCCACCCCGGCTCCCCTGTGTGGTGCTGAGGTCCTCTGCTCTTTGGCCTACGTTCACTCTTCAAACGTAAATTTTATCCTTCGAAGTTGAAATTGAATTTACCTTTATCGAGTAAATGTTTCTTGTTCAATGTGGAGGGTTTTTTGGTTTCCTCTTGATCACCTGTAGAAGGGCCTCTTTCTCCACCCCCCCCACTTCTTTTTCCAAGTGAGAGGAGGGGAGATAGAGAGACTCCCAGATGCATCCCAACCAGGATCCACCCTGCGACCCCTCGTCTAAAGCAGATGCTCTGTCCATCTGGGGCTATGCGCACAACCGAGCTATTTTTAGAGCCTGAGGTGGAGGCTCCACAGAGCCATCCTCAGCGCCTGGGGCAGAAAAGCTCGAACCAATGGAGCCATGGCTGTGGGAGTAGGAGGGAAAGAGAGAGAGAGGGAGGAAGAGGGAGGGAGAGGGAGGGAGGGGGGGGGAGAGAGAAGCAAATGGTCACTTCTCCTGTGTGCCCTGACCCGGAATCAAGCCCAGGACATCCACACACCAGGTTGATGCTCTACCATTGAGCCAACTGATCAGGGCCAGAAGGCCTCTTTCAAGATTGAGAGGAAACTTCTGAAGTTTTGAGGCTATTTATTTTTATTGTGAAAGAGAGGAGCTATAGAAGCTGGCTTCTCCCCACCAGTGTTTTTTGAGCTTGCTGTGTGCTAAGCGCAGCAAAAACACATCACATATGTTGTTTCCATGTACCCAGCCCTCATCCATGTTGTTTCCATGTACCCAGCCCTCATCCATGTTGTTTCCATGTACCCAGCCCTCATCCATGTTGTTTCCATGTACCCAGCCCTCATCCATGTTGTTTCCATGTACCCAGCCCTCATCCATGTTGTTTCCATGTACCCAGCCCTCACCCTTAGGTGTTCTCCGAATGTCAACGTATTAAGACAACAAAAAACACCTTTTCTGCTCCCATCACTTAGGGAATCCCCAGGATTTTAGGAGCTCTGTTCCAGAAGCAGGGACAAAGGCCAAATACAAAGGTGGAGCAAAAGTAGGTTTACAGTTGTTCGTATGAAAATACAACAATTAATAAATAATAATACAAGAATAAACTGTTCCGTGTGCTCACAACTGCAAACCTACTTTGGCCCCACCCTGCATATAGTTTTTTTAGTATTAATCACAATATCACAAAAATCCATGTGTACTGGGCCCTGGCCAGTTGGCTCAGCGGTAAAGCGTCGGCCTGGCGTGCGGAGGACCCGGGTTCGATTCCTGGCCAGGGCACACAGGAGAAGCGCCCATTTGCTTCTCCACCCCTCCGCCACGCTTTCCTCTCTGTCTCTCTCTTCCCCTCCCGCAGCCAAGGCTCCATTGGAGCAAGGATGGCCCGGGCGCTGGGGATGGCTCTGTGGCCTCTGCCTCAGGCGCTAGAGTGGCTCTGGTCGCAACATGGCGACGCCCAGGATGGGCAGAGCATCGCCCCCTGGTGGGCAGAGCTTCGCCCCTGGTGGGCGTGCCGGGTGGATCCCGGTCGGGCGCATGCGGGAGTCTGTCTGACTGTCTCTCCCTGTTTCCAAGCTTCAGAAAAAAGAAAAAAAAAAAAAAAAGAAAATACAACAATTAATAAATAATAATACAAGAACAGCACACTGTTCCGTGTGCTCACAACTGCAAACCTACTTTGGCCCCACCCTGCATATAGTTTTTTTAATATTAATCACAATATCACAAAAATCCATGTGCACTGTCTACGTGTACCAGTTTTTTTTGTTTGTTTGTTTTTTGTATTTTTCTGAAGCTGGAAACGGGGAGAGACAGTCAGACAGACTCCCGCATGCGCCCAACCGGGATCCACCCAGCACGCCCACCAGGGGCAACGCTCTGCCCACCAGGGGGCAATGCTCTGCCCCTCCGGGGCGTCGCTCTGCCGCGACCAGAGCCACTCTAGCACCTGGGGCAGAGGCCAAGGAGCCATCCCCAGCGCCCGGGCCATCTTTGCTCCAATGGAGCCTCGGCTGCGGGAGGGGAAGAGAGAGACAGAGAGGAAGGAGAGGGGGAGGGGTGGAGAAGCAGATGGGCGCTTCTCCTGTGTGCCCTGGCCGGGAATCGAACCTGGGACTCCTGCACGCCAGGCCGATGCTCTACCACTGAGCCAACCAGCCAGGGCCTCCAGTTGTCTTGATAACAATACCACAAAAGGTGTTTCATGATCTTCACCTCACAGTCCTCGAGCATCACATACTAAGGTACCCAGATGGCCAAGCAGAGATCCGCTACTTCCCGAAGCCCAGACTCCACACTGAGAGGTCCGAACCAGAGCTATATTGGCTTTTGTCTACCTTTCGGGGTGCCTCTGCCTCCCACTGATTTGAGAGACGATCCCTGGCTAACACTGCAGGGGAAGAATTCAGCTTTGGCCGAGGTGCCTTGCAGGGAAGGGGTTCCCCCCGGCCCCGCTGCCTGCACCTTGCCTGTGACCCCTGGAGCCCGCTTGAGTGTCTCAAACACACGGCACATTCCCTTTATTGCAAGCACACAGCTAACTCATCACCTCAATATTGGCACTGCCCTCAACACACAATTCCAAGGGGAGAGAAGGAAGAAGGTGGGTGGGGGTGGGGGGGAGGGGACGACATGACAAACCACACATAGAGCTGGCTTCTTGGTGACAAGGTGCCCCCAGAGGGAAACTTTACATAGAAATCTATAGTCGGCATCAAAGTGAGCAAACATCATTGTGCAATTAATTGGGAGAGTTGAGGAGGAACATTGACTATCGATTCCAATTAACTTTGGGATCTAAATTAATTGTTTTCTTACTTGAAAATTCCTTGACTAATGGTTGGGGGAGGTGGGGGGAAACAATACTATGAACCAGCGGGATGGAATTAGACACTCTTTTGACTGATCTTGCAACCGCTTTTCTGATTGCCAACCAATTCAATGTTATCTCTTTGTGAAGTATGAAGATTTGGGAACCATAAGCTGTGTTGCAGCCATGGTCCCCCCCAAAAAGCAAAATTTTCAGTCATTTAGAATTTAGTTGACCTGACCTGTTGTGGTGCCGTGGATAAAGCATCCACCTGGAATGCTGTGGTCACCGCTTTGAAACCCTGGGTCGCCTGGTCAAGGCACACAGAGGAAGTAACTACTATAAGTTGATGCTTCCTGCTTCTTCCCTCCTTCTCTCTCTCTCTCTCTTTCTCTCTGTCCTCACTCTAAAAAATAACAAATAAAAAAATTCTTTTCAAGAATTAAAATTTAGTTGGTTTTGCCACCTCTAAAAAATTTAGCATGTGACTGTTAGCGATCATTACAGTTGGATGTTTCTGGAACACCCTTTCTTACTTCCTAGGCTTTAAATATATATATGATTTAGGTATCTGGTGTCTTGAGGGCTAGTGTCCTTCATTTATCCCCTTGGTCCCAGCTGTGAGAGTCACCCAGCCCACGGAGGCCCCTCCAGTTTCCCGTACTATAAATCCTTAAGCCCACTGACCTTGACATCCCTCTCCACGAGCCTTTTCTAGAGGCCTTTATTTATAGTCTCCAAATGAATCCATTTCTCCTCTCCTGTTCACCTGTCAGGGATCTTTTCCCATTCACCATTGACAAGATGACAAATTGGCCCAGACACAGAAAATAATCAGATATTGACGCTCAGCACTTGCAAACACTGAAGATGGGTAGAGGCAGAAATGGGTTGCCTTAGTATTTCTCAGGCTGCGCTCTGAGTGTTCAAAGCCAAATCCAGAAAAACAAGAACAAGGAGGTTTTCTAACACGTGTATAAATGAGTCAAATCAGAAGGTGAGCGTTATTTTTTTATTTTTATTTTTTGTATTTTTCTGAAGCTGGAAATGGGGAGAGACAGTCAGACAGACTCCCGCATGCGCCCGACCGGGATCCACCCGGCACGCCCACCAGGGGGCGATGCTCTGCCCCTCCGGGGCGTCGCTCTGCCGCGACCAGAGCCACTCTAGCGCCTGGGGCAGAGGCCAAGGAGCCATCCCCAGTGCCCGGGCCATCTTTGCTCCAATGGAGCCTTGGCTGCGGGAGGGGAAGAGAGAGACAGAGAGGAAGGAGGGGAGGGTGGAGAAGCAGATGGGCGCTTCTCCTGTGTGCCCTGGCCGGGAATCGAACCCGGGTCCCCCGCACGCCAGGCCGACGCTCTACCGCTGAGCCAACCGGCCAGGGCCAGAAGGATGGGCGTTAGATTTCTGCCCGTTGGGGACAACCCTACATGGTGCTGCAGGGAACACAGGAGTCAGAGACATAGGGAGGGCGGCTGCTCCAAACCCAGCGTGCTGCTCCCCTCAGAACCACAGCACAGCAGGTACGGCCCTGTCCCCTCGAGCGTGGGTGGCGAGGGGAGGCAGGCTGAGTCCCCGCGAAGGCAAAGCCCGGCCTCCGATAGGGTGACCAGCGACAACACGACCGTGGCTGATGGGGAGTTTCTTTGGCTGGTGGGGGCTGAAGCAGCAACACGGGGGGGTCTGCTTGGCCGTGACCCCAGGACAAACACAGGACTGAGCAGACCTGCGCAGTGGAAGGGACTGGAGGTGGCCCGGGGGACGTGAAGATCATCGGTCCAACGGCCGAGCCACAGGACACGTGATGGTAAATATCCACTTAAACGGGGAACTAAGATAATACGGCAGAGAAGCCTTAAAAGTTCTCTGCAGGTCTCTTTTTCTTTGGGCCACTCAGATTGCAAGAAAATGATTCAATCATTTTCCCTAGAGAAGCAACATTGAAAGGACAAATGAAGAAATACCTAGATTTTTTTTCCTCCGAAAGTGGACATTATTATATAAAAGTAGAAAAGGATGATATGTACAAAGCAAGTATCAAAATGACAGGTTTATGTTTCCTTCCAAACCATAAAATTACTAAAATTCAAAAAGATACTGTATGGCTCACTGTACAAAGTTAAACTGTTTAACTTTGCTGACAGACAACCGTGCCGGAGATGGATCACGCCATACCGAGGGTCCCTCACCGCCTGGGTAACTGACCAGGACAAATCAGACCCGAGTGCTCAGTGACAAGACACAGGCAGGGCTGGGCCAGGGACACCCCTGTGTGGAAGCCGACCTGCCCACACACACATGTGCCCCTCTCTACGGAGACACATACAATTGATTGCTTCATATTCTCTACAGAAACAATGATAAAATAGAAGAAGGACTGTTCCGTAGGCAAGTTTTCTCAGAAAGAGGCAGGAACTTAAACCATGGCTCAAACTCTTGAATGTCCCTGGGTTGACCATTTAGCTCTGAGCAAACACTAGGAGATGGGGAAGGTAGCTTTCTTGCTTCCCAATAGAGTGCATTTTAGGACATTACAGCTAAGTCCTGAGATAGCAAAACGTTCCCAGCAGTGCAACTGAAGAAAAGTATGTGTGATTGTGTGCTGAAAGTCTACACGCCATATCTAAAGTACACATAATATCTCTGCAGTAAGAGACTCAGGGCATCATTTTATACTGTGGAAAAGAAATGATACTCTGTCTTTTTTCCAATATCACTAAATCCTTCATATGCCATAATCAGGAAAACGAACAACAAAAAAAAGACTTTGCCCTCTGAGAACCCTGAGATAGACCAAAAATAATAGGGTCACCCTCCCTGGGTCTGCTCCCCCAAATAATAAACCCTTGACTCTTTCCAATGAACCCAGACTCCATCGTCATATAAATCCATTGCTTTTTTCCAACTATGAAGAGACTAATATAAATGTAACAACCTTGGGAATTTAACTTTTTTTATTATTATTATTAAGCACTTGTAGTTTTTATTTGGTGATGGAAGATTTCAGTCTTTCCAACATTTTACTCTCTGACACACAACTGAAAATGGCCCTAATATTTCTCTAACTATGAGGCTTCCTTTTACAGAGATTCCTGGAAGTTCAGATAGAGAGAACGATTAACACGATTAACACATCATCCTCTTTCCCATCAGAATACAGCTAGATGAACATGGTTTGGAAATATAAGCACAAGCAAAGGTCATTTAAATAAGTCAGGCATACTCACTATTAAGGAATAAAAAATATGTCTCATGTTGAAGAAATTGTATCTACAAAGTACCGCTAGGGAAAATAAACTGATACACATCTCCTGGTTATGAACTCTCCTCACAGATGGTAAAGAGGGTCAGTCATCTCCTGGCAGGAAATTAGCACACGCACACAGCAGGTGCCAGACACAGAGGACATCCCTGTTCTTAGAGGTTCACAGGTGTGATCGACAGACGTCAACAAGGAGAGTCCTCATTCCCAATCTCGATAAAGCTGATATGTACAGTAAAATACTTCTGACACATAAAAGTTACAAATCTAGGGTCTTTTAAAACTTTTAGACAAATATTAACTTTTAAGTTCAATATCATATTGTGTCTAGTTTTGTTAATGATACACAAGAAAAATATGTATTAATCAATACTTCTTGTTATACTTCTATATGTATATAAAATATTCAAAAACCACAATATCAGATGAATGATGCAAAATCAGAAAATTTTGAAGCAGTTTTTATGGTCAGATCAACATCTTGATAGCAGGAAATTAACTATGGAAAGGAATCATAGGGAGAAAAAAGGCATACTTGTATCATTTCCAATATGACTAAGGAATTCATAAACCACAGGTAGGCAAAAAAATAAAAGATTTTGTAGCTGAAAGATTCCAAACATGGTAGAGTCATCCTGACTGGGTCTGAACCCCAGATAGCAAAATCTTCCCTGTTTCCTGTAAATCTGAACTTTACAAAAGCATTTTTATTCCTGATGTTTGCAGTGTTGGCATCTAAAGATATGTCTTGACACTTTGAATCATGTGAGAAAACTATTTTTGTTTTTTTGCCTTGGACAAATAAATATAACTTGGAAATCATGGTATGTGGTTTCTCTTCCTTTTAATTTCTGATTGCATTTTTATTTGCTGAGCTATTTCTTCTGAAGTCTGGCTCCTTTACACTCATTTCCTTCATAAATGTTTCTGTCTCTGTGTCTCCCTTTGACAATACACAGTGTGAGTTCAAGAATTTCTTTTATGTCTTTATTATTTTAAGTGAGAAGAGGGGAGGTAGAGAAATAGACTCCTGCATGTGCCCTGACCGGGATCCACCCAGCAACCCCCTCTGCGATCAAATCAACCGAGCTATCCTCAGCCCCACGGGGCCAACACTCAAACCAATCAAGCCACTAATTGTGAGAGAAGAGAGAGAGAAGGAGGGAGGGACAGGGAGGGAAGCAGACGACTGCTTCTCCCGTGTGCCCTGACTGGGAATCAAACCCGGGATGTCTGCACGCTGGGCCAATGCTATACCCATTGAGCCATTAGGCCAGAGCCAAGTTCAAGTATTTTTTTTTAAGAAATTTTATTTATTCATTTTAGAGAGGCAGGGAGAGAGAGAGAGAAAGAAAAGAGCAGGAGGAAGAGCAAGAAGTATCAACTCTCATATGTGCTTTGAACAGGTTTCAAACCAGCAACTTCAGTGTTCTAGGTTGATGTTTTATCCACTGCACCACCTCAGGTCAGGGAAGTATTTCGTTTCTATAATAATAATAATAATTATTATTATTATTATTATTATTAGGAGGTGGGGAGGCAGAGAGATAGACTCCTGTATGCACTCTGACCAGGATCCCATTGGCAAGCCTCCTACCAGGGGATGCTGTGCCCATCTGGGGCCACTGCTCTGTTGCTTAGCAACTGAGCTATTTTAGCACCTGAGGCACGGCCATGGAGACATCCTCAGTGCCCTGGCCAACTTCCTCGAACCATTCAAGCCATGGCTGTGGGAGGGGAAGAGAGAGAAAGAGAGCAAGAGAGAGAGAGAGATGAGGGAGGGGTGGAGTAGAGAAACAGTTGCCTCTCCTGTGTGCCCTGACCCAGACTCAAACCTGGAACTTTCACACCCCAGCCAGCAGCTCTACAACTGAGCCAACCAGTCAGGGCTGCAATACATATATTCTACATAGAAAATACATACTGGGGGATATTTATGTTGTGTTCAAAATTTCATGTAATAGATTAGGCTGTCATTAATTCTCATATAGCTGAAACTCTCCTCCTGCTCTTTATTATTATCGTTAAGTTACATTTCTAGAAATGGAATTGCTGAAACAGCATTTGCAGAATGAAAGTATTTGAAACATATTGTCAAGTTGAACTGCATAAAGATAAAGCTTGTGCCAATTTATACAATTTGTGAAATATTTATTAGGTTTCCCCTATCTGCGTAATAGCGATTAGAAATTTATTATTTCCCAACTATGGAATCTGTTTAAGTTAATTATAGCTCTAGCTTTTTAATGCTAGTATTTGACTATATTGGAATAAAATAAAAAGCATATTTGTTTAGTTTTACTTATAAATCTATTATAAAAATTTTTTATAAGTAAACTCTCATGCAGGGATTGACAGTGTTAATACTCAAAAATCTTGACTGTTTAATATTCAAGATTTAATATTTTCATGTATACTTACAGAAATTCCTATATATTTGCCAAAAAAACTTAGAGCTACTAGTAAGCAAATAAGTTGCTGTGACTATCATTTAAGAAACAATCTTTTGAAATAGAGGTTTTAATCAAGACCACATGTGTGTATTTGCAAGTTATTCTTTCTCCTGTGGACACCAGTTGTCACTTGAGTTTTAGCCCTGACATGTGTGAAGCCATGGATACCGTCCATGTACAAATACACAAATCATAGCCCTGATGATACCAATTCAATCCCGAGTGTGGATTCTCTAGAGAGCTGGCTTTGTAGTTGGAGTCCATATGGTGTTAAAGGTCATATGAGTGATGGGGTTGAGTAATAAATATTAACTCAATTTCCTGGTTGCCCCTCTTGTACTAAAGACCTGTTGATAACTGGTCCACACAAAGGCACCTTGAGCTCTAATATTTCAGTAAGGCTGGGTCCCTGTTCACTCATCCCACTCAAACATGCACAAACCACTTTAAAAGGAGCCAGATGCAGGGTGGCTTGGGGTCTCCGGCAGAGCCTGTGTGTTCTGGGGGTTCACTTCATGGGGTGGCTCACAGTTTTCGAGGGGGCAGTTTCCTCAAGGAACCGTGCAGAACACCTCGGAATGCCAGGGACCTGGCCGGTGTTCTTTTTGTAAGACCGCGTTCACACATTTTGAAAAATATGACTTTAATAAAAAACATGACAGTGTGACCGCCATGGTCAGTAAGTCATCCACGTGGTATACAGGTCATTCCAACTCCACGCCGGGAATCGATGTGGCCCGTCCCATGGAATAGTGCTTATTAGCTGGCTCCTGAGAAGTGTGGGACAGGGAGAGCTTGTGGTGTCCTCATTTACCACGGGCACTTGGACGTTTCTCAAAGTCCCCTAAGTGGTTTCTTAAAAATTCAAATTAAGTCTCCAAGTGAAATGTGAGAAGAAACGCTGAGAAGGGAGATTAAAGTATCACATTGGGCTTAGAGATGCCCACACTGATTAATTAACAGAAAAAGAAATAAAACCCTATAACTGTGACACAAATGTGCCGCCACTTTAATACATAAAGAGCTTTCCTAGTTCGAAAAAAAAAAATGAGGAATAGATATTCCTCATTGATAGGATTTTTAAAAATTGTTACTTGTATTCTTTATATTTTTAAAATCATTTTCCTTACTTTGTCTCCATTCCATTTTTACTCTATGGCAGGTTCTCGATAAGAAATTATTTCTTTCCTTCCAGGTTTGAAAGAGCTCCTTGCTCTCTCCGAGGACTGGGAAATACTGTTTCTTGCTTCTGAAGAGAGTGCCCACCACTGCTTCCTATGGACAGGGGTCCGGGAACCTCTGTGATGGCGCATGCGCGGGGATACATGCGCGCGCGCCCCCCCCCCCCCCCATTCACACAGTCCTCTATAAACCGAGTAAGATTTTAAATAGTTTATCAAGAAGGCCCAAGTTTATTTAAGGTTATCACGTCCAGTTAACGATGCAGGTTAGGTTATTAAGCATGATTCCCAAGGTGTTCAAGAGGGAGCCCAACCACATGGAAAGAACCAGCAGACGAGACTGTCCTACTTCCAGAAGGTCCCACTTGTCCACTTGTCTTCCGTACCTAGAACGCCATCCTGCTGGCTCCCCGCTCACACCGCTCTAGCAGGGGCTTCTGTCCTCCCTAAGCCTGGAGAAAGCAATGCTCCCGCCTCTGTGCCTCATTCGCATTGGGACCTCGTCCAGTTCCTCACTTGTCCAAACCTCAGTTCCTTCATTTTCAGTAAGGGACAGCAGCCTATCGTGAAGATGGGGTTTCCCAGGGGTCGGGAACCTCTTTGGCTGAGAGAGCCATGAACGCCACATATTTTAAAATGTAATTCCATGAGAGCCATACAACGACCCCTGTACTTTACGCATTATCCAATAAAAATTTGGTGTTGTCCCAGAGGACAGCTGTGATTGGCTCCAGCCCCACCTGCAACCATGAACATGAGCGGTAGGAAATGAATGGATTGTAATACATGAGAATGTTTTATATTTTTAACATTATTTTTTTATTATTAAAGATTTGTCTGCGAGCCAGATGCAGCCATCAAAAGAGCCACATCCGGCTCGCAAGCCATAGGTTCCCGACGCCTGCTACAAAGCCACTAGCGTCTTCCTGGCGCAAAGCAGCAGGCGCCGACTACACCCGGGTTACGTTCATTTTTGTTCCAAAGGGCCACGGTTGGTCATTTAGTGCAGCCCCCCCGGACTAACCATCAGCTGAGCCACTGTCACGGAGACTCACATAAAGACTACTGAGAAATAGCAACCTAGGTGAGGGAGATTTTTTCCTATGACAATGACAGGATTTCTTTCTGACTTTTGTAGGTCAGCAAGCATGGAGCACCACTCAATGTGACTGTGTTCGTGTGCGTGCAAATTAATGTCCAAGTGTCCCCTTCTGCCTCTTCTAAAGTTGCTTCCACACTTCCCCTCAGCTTTTGCCATACATATGAGGAAAAGTTGGGTCCATTCATAAGAAAAAATTCACCTATGTTAGAAACATTTGACCCCCATCACCATCAGCGAAAATTACACACACACACACACACACACACACACACACACACACAAGACCAAACCCCTGCTTGCCCCCTCCTGGAGCTCCAGAAGAGCTGAGTGTGGTCACAAAGCATGAGCAAAAATGGACACACCCGCCCACTTATGATTGGCTTGGCAAAAACATCCCTTTCCTAATAACCTCATTAGGGGAAAAGAGAGGGTGCTTTTGTCTCTCCTTTGTGAGGAGCGATTTATTTTTATGGATAGTAAGAGGAAATAAATTGTCCTGAAATGGCTCCTTGGTAGATCGGGATCCCCGAAGCAGCTCACTCTGCATTTACAGATAAGCAGAAGGTCAAATGAATGTGACATCTTTTTTACAGGGAGGCTGGTTAGACGCTGCACCATGGGGCCTGGGGACGTAGCTAGCGGGCTAATTCAACTGATTCCAGTCCCCTTCAGAGACTGCTTGGAGGAGGCTTTCTGTGCCAGGGGCTGTCACGGGGAGATGCCTATCAATCACCTGTCACCAGGCATTTGTTTGGCCTGTGAGATTTAATATTCTGTAGGAGATTAGAACGTGTTGCTTTTGTCACTGTGGAAAGTACACAGGTAATTTTTCAGGCACGTGTTTGACAGGTTCCACAGGAGTGGCATATGTGTCTCTGATGAACGACTTCCTCCCATGCTCCCGAGGCACTGGGACATTTCATTAAAATCTAAAAACAGGGACCTATTTGGAGATAGTGGAAAGAATTTGGGTCCGGAGCCCGTTCTGAGAGAAAGCGAGTTTCAGACTCACTTCCTCTCCAGACACAAACGCAATCAGCTCTCACTTGGGAGTGATCTTGCTTTCCTACCCACACTTCCCATTCGTTCAACAAATATTTAATTAGTAGACACTGAGCACACGGCTCTACATGCCAGACCCAGAGAGGACCCTGCCCTTAAAATGTTTAACTTCTAAATGGAGATGGAAAGGAGAATTAATTCAATCAGCTCCGAGTGTCTGGTATGCGCTAACACACCAACTATCGCAAATCTAATAGGGAAAGGAGCAAGAAAGGTCACTGGTATTTTAGTGAGCACCTGTAACGGTCTAGACAATGTATTAGGCATTCATACAAGATTTTTCTTATTTTACCCTTTGTCCCAGTAGAGCCCAAGCTCTACGTGGATCAGGCGTCCCTGGTTCGACTTCCCCGTGTGGTGGGACACTCCTGCTTATCAGCAGGGCTGGCAGCCTCTTGTAGACTACTCTTGAGGCGGCTATGAGGATACTAATGATAAGTGCCAACACTAACTCACTAACTGCCACCGGAGGAAACACACGACCAAACAGAGAGTTAGTTGCAATAATCACACAGGCAATTTACTACTCACAAATCCTTTTGGCGTGCCTGGGTACAGCTTACGGGGGCCCCGTTGGCGTGCTCCTCTCGGCTGTCTTTGGCCAGAGCTCAGAGCGGTGTGGAGACAGTCCACATCAACGTTGGAGTCTGGGTGACTACTGCAGCAGGGGGCCCCTCAGCTTTAGTACCCTTTCTGGCCAACGCCTTCTAACAGGTGTCAATCTACAGGATTATCACCTCAAACCACCTTTTTGGGAGTTCCTCGCACGGAATCCCCTCTATGTCAATCTATTGAAATGTTTACATCAAACTAATTTTTTAAGATGTTCTTATTTACATTAACTTACAAAGTTAATGTAAAAACCAGCAAGCCAGTTCTTATCTAGGTGTAACTTCACACACACACACTAACTGGGCCCTGCTCAAAAGTCAGAGTCTGTTTATCACATTTAAACCCACTATATTAATTCCTATCCAAATGGCATAACTTTATTTAATTTTAATAATTATTTTTAATATTATTTTAATTACTTTTATATATCTTCCATATTTTGGGTTTCTACATTTCTATATACTTAATTACTATAAATTATATTACTACAACACCCTTGTAAATATTCTTATCTCCATCTTTTTGAGATTAAAAAGAACTGAGACTCAAAAGAGATCTTGGCAATCAGGGGTGATATTGGAACCCAAACCCGGATCATCCGGCTGCCATCGGGGAGAAGGATGGGGTGGGGCAGGGGAGGGAGGGAGCATGCGCAGAAAGAGCTTCTCAGGGGAAGTGGTGTTAGGCTGAGTACTGAAGAGGAACAGGAGGACAAAGCAAACAGGTTCTGAGGACGAGAAAACGTGAAGGGACTCTGGGCAGACAGGAGTGGCCCTCACTGCGTCCAGCCTGTGTTGTTTTTAAAGTGGCAGAGAAACAAGTGAGAGTGCTCCCGCCCAGGCTGAGTGAGGAGTGGGTCCTGGGGGCGGGCAGCAACCCGGCAGAAAGTAACTGGTGTCGGTGCTGACCGCAGCCTCTCCTGCGCTCTCTCCACGCTTGCCCTGTGGCTGTCACCTCCCTGACCACGGCCCCCTTCCCTGCTGCCCCTGCCTCTCTTCCTGAGGCTCCCTCGGCCCCCGCTCTGCCTCCTGGCTCCGCCTTTGGGATGACTTCCTCAGCAGCCTCTGCCCAGGTCCACCCAGGTGACCTCACACCTGTCTTCCGGCTTGACCGCTGGCTCCCTTCTGGAATGTCACTTCTGACTTGGAGGCACTCCGGGAGCCCTCCCTCTTCTCCGCTCGTCTTCCCAGATGAGGTCAAGTTCGAATTCCACCCCACCTGGACTAAGGTGGTCCCTCCATAGCTCCCCCTAGTGGTCATAACTCCTCCAGCCCGTGCGGATGGTGGTCAAACTGCTCTCAGTCATCCCTCTCAGCATTGTGTGAGCTCTTCCTGATAGAGACCAGTGTGGTTCCTTTCTGCATTTCAAACATCTGTCACTCTCTGAGCTCTCGGGGACACTTGCGGGATCAACAGCTCATCTGTACCCCACCACCACCACCACCCCGTAATCTGTTACGCACAAAATGGAAAATTCAACTGGCCAACATCTTCCTAGGAAAATTCAATGGCTACCCATTACAGACAGAATCAAGCTTAAATTCTATAGCCTCCCATTGGAAGCCCCTCATGAACTGGCCCTGGTTAACCCTTTCAGGCCTGTCTCCTACCACCCTCCAGGAGGGACCTGTTATTCCAGCTAATTCCACCCCTTTATTCACCCATCATAGATCATACTTGCCCTGCTCGCCTCTATCATCTCCTCTCCTCTCCTTTTCTTATTTAAATCCTACTCATTTTACGAAGTCACATTAAATTCCACCCCATTCACAATTTTTTTTTTTAAATTAAGTGAGAGGAGGGAAGGCAGAGAGACAGACTCCTGCATGCATCCCTACTGGGATCCTCCCAGCAATTCTCCTACGGGGCAATGCTCTTCCCATCTAGGGCCACTGTTCCACAACTGAGCTATATTTGGCACCTGAGGTGGAGGCCAGGGAACAAATTGAGCCATGGCTGCCAGAGGGGAAGAGAGAGAGAGAGAGAGAGAGAGAGGAAAATAAAGAAAGAGAGAGAGAGAGAAGGGAGAGGAGTGGAAAAGCAGATGGTCACTTTTCCTGTCCTGATCATGAATCGAACCCAGGACATTCACATGCTGGGCCAATGCTTTACCACTGAGCTAACTGGCCAGGGCCCCCATTCACAAATCCTTCCAGACTTCTCTAGCTTTAGGCCAGGGGTCTCAAACTCGCGGCCCACCGAACAATTTTGTGCGGCCCGCAGACTAATCCACGAAGTTCAAAATATTTTGGATAAAATTAAGTAAGCCTAGGGGCCTACTTGTATTTGCCGAACGGCTGTGATCTTGCTCTGCGGCCCACATGCTGAGTTGAGTTTGAGACCCCTGCTTTAGGCCATCACTCCCTTTAGTAAACTCTATTAGCACTGAAGGTGTAAAACGCTCACACATCCTCCCTCAGATGCCTTTTCCTGTGAGACGTTCTTTATGGGACTTGGGCTATTCTCTCTACTAGATTGTAAACACCATGAGCACCAGGACCCCGGCCCACAGCATATCTATACCTCCAACGTGCTCCGCCCACGCAGGATGCTGAATAAAGCTCTCATCATATTATCATCTTCCAGCACTTACAAAAGAGCTTTCTTCAAAATGCACCCTTTCCTTTCGGTGTGAGTCAGATTCCGATCATTTCTCAACATGCACGCATGACACAAGTCAGCTCAGATCCTGCGAGCCAAGCCTTTGTACGGCTTCTTCCAAGGCTGCCTGGGCCGCGGGGCATACACCTGTCTGAGTAGCCAGTGGGCTGGGTGTGTGACATTTCAAGTACAGGTTCAGTTGGGGGTGGCGATTCAATTACCTGTTGTGTTTGATACCTATCATGGGAGCTACTTGTTCTTTTTGAGAGAATTTTTTTTTTTTAGGGGGGGGAGCCTTCTTGGAATCAGAAGTTCTCACTGACTCAGCACTTGGCCCACGTTCCACTGTGTCATTCTGCTACATACGAAAATTCATTTTCTGCTTTATGTGCTACATTGTGGCTCAGAGAGTAAATGGTTTAGGGTAGAACGTGCTGCCTGAGAGATGATGCACTGGCTTTCTCAGCTTCATTAAACATATAGCTGGAGGATTACAGCCAAGCAGTGACTGAGACCCCAAACCCTACCTGCTTGCTTTTGCCTATGTCCTGGCCCTGCATGGCCGGGCCGCACCGCCTCAAAGAAAGAGGCTGTTGTTGGGAAATGAGGCTGCGTTACCTGCCCGTGCAGCGGGATGAATTTTCATTGTGCTGAAAAGTCTTAAGCTGAGCGGGATTCTGGGACCCCTGCACAGGGGGAGCAAGACGGGGGGCGGGAAGCAGCAATGACTTTGCAAAGCGATCCCTGCCCTGGACGCCGATACGGGAGCCAACTCTACCCCTCTGGACTGTCTGGAGGAGAAACGGGGATTAGGAGAGGGTGGAATTTCAATCTCGCCACTTCTAACTCTTGAGAAGTGTGCACGGTTTCCCCCAGACAAGGACCTTGTGTTTCAGAGACTCGCGCTAGTATCAGTCTGCTCGAACAGCAAAGAGTTTCAGAGGCCTGTCCAGTTTGCCAGTTGAAGGGCCGACATCTAGTCCTTCTCTGTCCATTTACTCTCCATTCTGAGAGGCTGCTGACAACAAACACCCTGGGCATCAAAGTGGTGTTTGTTCGTTTGATGACACACAAGAACCTGCCACCTTGAGGTAAAGCGACTTAATTTTTTATAAGGTCTATATTCGGAACTACAAGATGCTGTATAATTGTGGCACTATTCCTAAATGAAAAGTATTTTCTTTCAAATTTCATATGGCTCCAACCTTGCCTGATATGCAAGTCTGTGATAAGCAAATCTATATCTCACACCCACTTTTTTTTTAAGTGAGAGGAGGAGAGAGACAGACTCCAGCATATGCCAGGATCCACCCAGTAACCCCATCTGGGACCAATGCTAGAGTACTGAGCTATTTTTAGTGCCTGAGGCTGACACAGTCGAACCAACTAGGCTATCCTCAGCACTTGGGGCCACACTCAAAGCAATCGAACCTCTGGATGTAGGAGGGGAAAAAGAAGAGAAGAGGGAAAGGGAGTGGGGGAGAAATAGGTGGTTGTTCCTCCTATATGCCCAGGCCGGGAATTGAACCTGGGACATCCATACACTGGGCTGATACTCTATCCATTGAGCCACCAACCAGGGCATCACACCCGCTTTTACTGGTGACTCAACAATAGTTTGGGCAAAGGTCATGGCATTGGGGAGCAGATGAACCAGAGTTCGAATTCTACATATAAGACTTTGGGGAAGTCCGTTGATATCTCTGGCGGTGGGGGTGGGGGGACAATGCCCGGTTCCCAGGGCTACAGCAAAGGCTTAAGGAGGACAATGCTTTCAAAGTGCTTCGCACCATACCTAGCACATTGTAGCAAGTGCTAAATAAATGGCACAGATTTCATTCTTTCTCTTCCACCAGTGAATTGGATGCTACTCACATAACGCCAAAGGAACTTGTTACTTTAGCTTGCGAACACTTGAATAATTTACTACCCATAAATAACAGAAGGGAAAACTTCCGGACTACAGTGTCTCATATGGCTTATTCAGAACTTAGTCAATTGCTGAATCGTTGCCTGGGATGGCCGCCATCCCAGGAAGCACATTACTGACCCCCGCGTCTGGTGGACGTGGCGCAAAGAGGTGAGAAAGACTGCTAATCAAAACACGGACGCTTTGCAGCGAATCCCTTCTTCCACGGAAGAAACTAGTGGTTTCCCAATCGGGGCACACATGTGCTTACTTGCCACCTCCCTCTACTTTCCCCACGTCTGTCTCTCTCAGTTGCTCAGCTGCAACACAGCCTCCAATGTTTTATGATACTTAATTTCAAGAAAATTGTTCACCATGGTAATAAAATAACAACTGTAATGGAAAATGTACTAAATGTAATTCCCCACTGCACCCAACCTTCTAACTGCCATCTATATTTATGGAACACGTAAGTGGAAAATCAAAGATGCTAGCTAGGCTCAGGTGCGGGGTGGGGGTGGGGGGGCATCCCACCTGATAAAGCGGTTTTCTCTGAGATGAGAGGAAAGGATCCTGGACTGTTTCCCTAATATAACATTTCCCAACACGTCTAAAAATGGCACTCTAGTCTAAATGTATCCCATTTTTCTTATTGGATTGATTATTTTTATTTACCTTCTAAAAATAAGGTTGCTAGGGCCACATCATCATTAGAGAACAATATTAAAGAAGGTGGGAGGGTCAGATGAAAGAGAAAGCCGTTTGTACAGGTTTGCAATTGTCATCATAAAAGAGGAATCACTGGGTAAAAATGGAGTTAAAGTTGTGTTGAGTCATGGTGGACCAGTAGGGTCTTTGTCCATGATAGCTATGGGGAATCCAGCCTAATTGTCATGCAGTAGTGTCTTTGAAATCTACAGTAGCCCTGGCCTGTTCACTTAGTGGATAGAGCGTCAGCCTGGTGTGCAGACATCCCAGGTTCGATCCCTGGTCAGGGAATATATGAGAAGTGACCATCTGTTTCTCTCCCCCTTCTCTCTTTCTTCCCCTCTCGTAGCCAGTGGCTCAATTGGTTTGAGTGTCAGCCTCAGGTGCTGAGCATAGCTCAGTTGGTCCGAGCATCGGCACCAGACAGAGGTTGCCGGGTGGATCTCAGTTGGGGTGCATACGGCTGTACGTCTCTCTATCTCCCCTCCTCTCATTTAAAAAAGAAAGAAAGAAATCTACAGTAAAAGAAAATGGGTTATTTTGATGATGTATTAAACTGCCATCCAGGCCAGAGCCTGACATGTCACCCAAAAAGTTGCAAACCCAAGGCTCAAGCAGAGACAGGTTCAACTACAGACCCCTGGTTCTCTCTCTACCTTGTACCTCTCAAAATTGCCACAAGTCACTTCGTGTGGACAAAAGCCCCCAAACAGCTGTCGGTGGTTTGTTTTTCCTGATGGTATTCCAGGGAATCTGTTTCAGACATGGTTTAAAAAGCAAACACATGTTTAGCAAAGAGCCGCTACACAAAATGTTTCTATATTGGAGACAGAGAATTACAATGTGCTTAATCCAAATTGATTGGATTCAAATCTTTGCTAATTTGTCCCATTTCCCCCCCACCCCACCCCCTACCCAGTCCTGCCTTCACATCTTTTTCCTCTACAAAGAAACATGAGGATTGGGCTGTGTGGGAACTACGTAGCCACAGGTTTCCTAAACCAGTCTCTTCTTGAATGTTGCTGCCAGACAATCTTTTAATCTCAGAACTAGCACCTTGATTTCAGTAGTCGCCAAAACAGGAAAGATGAACATAAGGCTAACTATGGGGGGAGAGGTCACCCCCGGTGTTGCCAAGAGCTGAGTTAGCAGGCAGAGCTCATAAACAAGCTCAGTTAGGTTTCGCCTACCCTGCACAGCTGGGTCACCAGATCACCAGATGTGCCGACTCACCAGCACATGGTTTATCTGACACACGCAGATTACGTGCCGAGGGTCACCGCTCGCCCAGGTCATCCGTTTTCTCACTTCCTAGGTAAATCAGGCATGACAAACCAGTGTGTCATCCGCACTTTCCTCTTTCCCAAATACCTTGTTCAATCAATACCAATTCCCAGTGGTTACAGCGAAGGAGCATGTGTTCACTCTGGGCTGGTGCACTCACGGTGGTTGAACAACACTGAATGGACACATTGGAAGTCACACAGCCCCCCAGTGTGACACACTGAGAAAAACTCCTCTTCCTTCAAGTGCTACAAGCCCAGGAAGGTCGAGGTGGAGAAGCCCATACTCTTATATAACTTCCCTATCTAGCCTTTCACCAGCTCTCAGAACTGTTTCTCAACAGACTGTAAGGTAACGTCTTTCACAATAGATGGCACAATGGAATTTTTTTTTTTTAATTGAGAGCAGGAAAGGCAGAGAAAGACTCCTGCATGCGCCCCAACTGGGATCCACCTGGCAAGCCCCATATGGGATGATGCTCTGCCCACCTGGGGTGTTGCTCTGTTGCTTGGCAACTGAGCTATTTTTAGTGCCTGAGGCAGAAGCCATGGAGCCATCCTCAGCTCCTGGGGCCAATTTGCTGAAATCCATCAAACCATGGCTGCAGGAAGGGGGAGGGGGGGGAGAGAGAGAGAGAGAAAGGAGAAGAGGTACAGGTGAAGAAGCAGATGGTCACATTTCCTATGTGCCCTGACCGGAATTGAACCTAGAATATCCACATGCTGGCAGACACTCTACCACTGAGCCAACTGGCCAGGGCCACAATGGAATATTGACTTGAAGTTTTATGAGTTAAACGTAACTGAGTTGCATCTAGGTCACGATTGTTGAGACCCACTCATAACTGCCCCTAAAAATGCAGGTAGTATATAAATGGTTATCTATTTGCTGCTGGCTTGTTAAGTCATCCAAATAGTCAAAGATCTCGACTTTACACCTGAAACCAGTCCCAGACTTTGTCTTTTTAGTGGAATGGCAAATTACCGTGACGTCCCTTTCACAAAGGAGTTGTTTGTGGTTTTTTTTTCATTACATGTCCTTGTAACGGACTGAATGTTTGTTCATTTGGACAGCATCAGCGAGCGGCAAGGGCTCTGGCTGTTTCGTTGGTACGAGTGCCCCAAGGGTAAGGATGAATGAACTCCTGAAAGTCCCCAGTGATGAAGCTGTGCCTTTCTGCTGTACCTTTAACCGTTGGTGACAATCCTGCACTCCTGGCGGGTGATGCACATACTGTCCTTGCTCAGCCCGCCCCCCCACAGTCACCCCGTCACTCCAGCCTGTGTTCCACCAGCGGCAGTCCCCCTCCCCCTGGAGCTGCTGCCCCAATCCCCTTATTTAGAAGTTTATACGGCCCTGGCCGGTTGGCTCAGCGGTAGAGCGTCGGCCTAGCGTGCGGAGGACCCGGGTTCGATTCCCGGCCAGGGCACACAGGAGAAGCGCCCATTTGCTTCTCCACCCCTCCGCCGCGCTTTCCTCTCTGTCTCTCTCTTCCCCTCCCGCAGCCAAGGCTCCATTGGAGCAAAGATGGCCCGGGCGCTGGGGATGGCTCTGTGGCCTCTGCCCCAGGCGCTAGAGTGGCTCTGGTCGCAATATGGCGACACCCAGGATGGGCAGAGCATCGCCCCCTGGGGGGCAGAGCACCGCCCCTGGTGGGCGTGCCGGGTGGATCCCGGTCGGGCGCATGCGGGAGTCTGTCTGACTGTCTCTCCCTGTTTCCAGCTTCAGAAAAATGAAAAAAAAAAAAAAAAAAGAAGTTTATACGTTATAAATATATAAACGCATCTAGGGCTATTTGCTGGCTCAAATCCCCTCCCCTTGTTTGTGCATAAAGGCACATATACCCTATAATGCTTCCAAGTCTGATTTTTGATGCTTTTCTGTTTCAATCCATTGTGTTATTACATTGTAATCTCCAGGAAGGATTCGGAGCCTCCGGGAAGTAAAAGGCCACATGAAAGGCTAAAAGCCTCAGAACCTCAGAGGTTGGCCGTGGACGATTACCCCCTAACGCCACGGTCCTCAGAGGTATGCGGCTAAGCCTTTATCTACGCTTTTACAGGATTTTTGCAGTTTGAGCATAATCTCCCCAGAATGTCCTGCATCTTATCCTTCACGTGACCTTGCAAGAAATGAGAGTGTGCAGAGATGCAGAGATTCAACGTGGGCAATGCTGGGCAACGGCAACCCATGACAAAAGCTCTGGGCAGACGTGTACCAGGATTCTGGGGAGTGGGTGACCTCAATTAAACTGCCCTTGCCACTTGGTTTCTTATGGATCAAGACACCACTGTTATTTCACTATGAATAATCCTATTTGGTGTCTCGCAAGCAAGTGACAAAGCCTTACGCTTTCCTGGTGAAGATTTCCTTCCTCTGGTCCAACAGAGCTCTGATCGGATCCTGCTTGGCCTGTGCCACGCATGGCGGACACTCTTCCCAGCTCTGACAACTTGGTCTTGTGGCTACCTCTGTTTCTCAGCTTCCTCGATGGCGCAATGAGGTTATGATCAGCATTGGCTTCACAGGGTTGTCAGGATTAAATGAGAGAAAATACGCAAGGGCTTAATGCATAGTGAGCCTGCAGCCAGCACATAGTAGGCCATCAATCAATGAAAGCCTTTACACTTGGGACAAAAACTTTCCCTCTTCTCTAAGAAATAACATGTAGGGGTTGGGATGAGGGAAAACTGGGAGGTTTTATGGGGAGAATAATGTGGAAATTGGATGTGATTAAAAAGCTAAAAGTAATAATGTGGTGGTGAGATAGTTCTGGACCAGGAGCCATGGATTCTGGACCGAGTGCGGGCTCCGTGGCTAATTAGTTGCATGACTTGGGCCGGATGAGTGTCTGCTGGGCACCTACCCTTTGCCAGGCTCTGAGGACTCAGAGGCCAGTAAAAAACACGGTTCCCGTTCTCCAGACTCTCACACACTTGTAGAAAAAAAAATTGTGTGGACACAGAAACACAATGCTACACGATTCACACAATAAAACGATTACAGAACAGGGAATCGGTCACACTCTCTGAAAAGCGAAAGAAGGTGTCTCTGGTTTTAAACGAGACCAGAGTTAAGTGATGTGGACAGAACTGTGTGGGTGGGTGTGTGTGTGTGGGGGGGGGGGGGGGAATCAAACACACTTGGGTTAAAAACTCAAACCAGCACATTGGAGTTGAGTGAACTTGGGTAACTACCCTATTTACCCGGCTCTGAGCCTCAGTTTCCTTTTCTGTAAACCACCCGTTTGCAGGATTCTTAGAAACAATTAGAAATCACGTACAGAAAGCATCCAGGCGGAATCACTGCTGTAGGTTAAGTCCTGGCTGGGCACACGACAGGAACACAGCTGTCTGTCCCCTCCCCTCAGAAGCCCCTTTCCACCCTCACACTCTCGGCCTCCATGCATCAGACCCAAAGGAATGTTATATTGTCACCTCTGAGTACCATTTTAAAAGCTGTTACGAACTTTACTGGAGTTGAAAGTTTAATATGGAAAGTTCGTGAATAGTTGTTGTTTCAGGTAGAGGGCCCAGATGAATCAAGACACGGACATATTTCTAAATTTCACCAGCTTGTACACGAAGGCAAGGCAAAGGTTAGACATTTCTTCTGCCTTTTGCTTCTCCTGCATTTCTTGCAAGAAGTTAAGAAGTTATTCCAACCAACAAAATGATCATCAATCCTATTTTCTCCTTCCTGGCGGGCAGGCATGCCACCTGGCAGTCCAAGCCTCGCTAGAACACATCTTGTCCCTCCAGAGAAAATTCCAAGTCTCTCGCCCCACCCAAACAACGAAAGAAAGTTCCTTCCCTGAATCGGGAACCAGATTTCAAATTGCAGCCTTATTCATAGCCCTTCCCGGCTTGAAAATTCAACTGGATTGCAATAATGAAGCCACAGCCTGCCATCATAGAATTGTGCAGCGAAGGACGCTCAGAGACCATCTGGTCCTTCTTACTCCTAAATGAGATCGTAGAACAGAAAGGGATGTTAAGTGAAAACTCAAGAAATCTGAATTGAGGATGGATTTTGATAATAATGTATCAACATTAGTTCATGTATTATGTCAAATGAACCAAAACAGCATAAGATGTTAATAATAGGGAAAGCTGTGTGTAAACTACATGGAAACAGTCCCCTCTTGGCACTTTTTCTATAAATCTAACACGATTCCAAAATTAAGATGAATTCAATATGACCGACACATCCACTGTTTAAATTTCTATCTGATGAATCACAGGCTGAAGTCTTTGCTGAAGGAAATGCAGGACAGCCTGAATGAGCTATAACCATGTGTGTCTCAAAACCAGTCTTTTCTGGTGACTAATCTTATCGACTTGGGTTAGGATTGTGCATCTCAGTTTTTTTCCACACTCAGTGAAGTTTTCCCTCGCTGGTCCCTGCAAGCTGGTAGATCTGACCAAACGGGTCCCTAGAGAATGTACATACGTTGTAGACAGCCACCTATGGGACCTACGTTGTACAAATATAGTGCTGATTTTAGAGAGAGGAAAGGAGGGAGGGGGGGAGAGAGAGAGAGAAAGAGAGACATGTGAACACCAATCTGTTCATGTCCTGACCAGGTATTGAACCAGCATCCTTGGGGCTTTAGGACAATGCTCTAACCAACTGAGCTATTCCAGTCAGGGTGCACAAACAGTACTCAGTCCTGGGAATTCACTTTCTATCACCCTTATTTTTAAAGGGAACTGTAGAAGAAATGTGGCTAGGATTTAAATGGCAACGCGATGGTTGCTCTAGGCACAGATTAAATAGGAAAAACACGGTGCACGCCTCCCGAGTTAATGTACCCCAGTGCTGTATTACTACAAAGGAGCAGAGGAGGAGAAGGCAAGAAAAAGAAAATATCTAAAAGGATATAATTGGACAGGCCTCCTATCCTCTGCTTTTGCTCAGAAAACAGAGTGCACCGAGAATAACTCTTTTCCTCCACACCAAAACGCAATTGGTCGGCTCATTCAGATTCTGAAATTGAGCGGTGACCCTGCCTCTGAGGAGCCCTGGTGTGGTGAGCCCCCACTGGCTGGCAGCATGCATTATTCAGCAGGTCTGGCAAGAGGCTAATCATCCATCCTTTGTTAATGGTCTGTAAATAGTTGCTTTTGACAAGAACATTTAACAGCAGCGAGAAGGGAAGTTCTGAGGAGGGTAGAAGGGCGCAAAACTTGAAGTTAACAGGCTGAGAAACAGTTCGGAGCTTTCTTATTATGACAGCTGGAAGCTGGTGCTAGAAAGGCAGCCTCTCTCGGGCCTGAAGCTCGTGGCAGATCAGGTGAATGGTGCCCTTGAACTGCAGAGAGAGAGAGAGTTAAGGAAACCACTTGGTAAATGAGTGTATGTCTGTAGTGATGCCTCCTGGGGGAACAGGTACAAAGACCACACAGGCGCTGGGGCGCGGCGCCCCCAGGCTTCCTCTCACACTCGCCTTCTTTGCTCCTGGCTCCCATCTGCCTCCCCAGGACGCCTCGAGAGACCACTTAACCCGTTGAGTTTCCTATCACCTTCAGCATCTGTCCCGCTTGCAGGGGACTGCAGAGAAAAGGGGCCCCTGGCTTCGCTCCCAGAGCCACTGCTGGTCACCCCAGCTCACAAACAGTGTTTCTGAGCCTCAGCTGCCACTTTTGGTCATCGGGATACATAATATCTACCTCTCAAAATGGCCACGAGAGCTAGAACGGGGGAAAGGAGGTAACATTCCTGATACGGTGCCCAGAATGCACTCAGTGCCCTAATAAACGTAAATACCTCTGCCCTGTTCCCTCATCAGTGAGTCAGAAACGACAACACCTCTCTCGGAGGTGTCTGAGATGATGTTTGAAAGAGGAACACTCAAGTTTTGTCTCGGTAGAGTAAAAAATTTTTTTAACGAAGTCTAGACATTTGTTAGAAATGGAGTTACTTATATTTATTTCTCTAAAAATGGAAAAAGCTGACGTCTGGAAATAGCGAATGAACAGGTGGGACACACTTCCCCGTGAAAGAGCAGAGAGGTTGCCATCCCACTTCCAGCATTGGCCTCCATGGACGCTTCTCTGAGGGGCGGTGCCTGCCCTCGTGCGCACCACCTCCAGTCCCTCCCCTTCCTGTCCTGGGCGTCCTCCGATTGGTCCACGAAGACTCAAATCTGCCCCAGGCCCCTTGCTGACATCACTTCCTGAGAAACTAGGGTCCTTCTAGAGGCGACTAAGGTTCAGGCTAAATGCCCCGCCCCTTTGGGCCTCCCAAGGTGGTCAACCCAAACAGCTCTTGCTTCCCTTTGGTTCTTGCCATTCAGGTGTTTCCAAGAAGGAGAGAAGGCATTTCCTTCCCAAGTCCACCATCATGTTTTGTCACCTGAACCCAGAGCAGGGCTGCTTGTGTCCCAGAACCCACAAAGTCCCCAGGGAAGTGCTTTACCCTCCTGGACTCTCTCTCCCTGGCCTGCTCCAAAGGGTCCCCCCTCCCCCTGGCCACAGGAGGACTTCCTGAGAACAGCACCCACGCTCCACCTCCCAGCACCGCCCCCCTCCCGGTCCCTGCCTTCCAACACACAGAACAATGCTCCCCCTGCACACCAGGAAAACACACGCATGAACACTATACCACAACAGACACAACACACGCACACACACACACACAC